>NW_015151787.1:166108-169662 GCF_000732505.1 Cyprinodon variegatus | reverse complement strand
CTACGACCTGTTCAAGTACAGCAGGAAATCTGATTGGCAATCAGCATCTCCGTTCACCTACACCGTCCGTCAGATTGGAGTCAAAGATCCTTCACTTCTCTGGAAACGTGAGTCAACAACCAGATCCTCTTCTTCAAATCAACAAATGAAATTTTCCACTGAGCCTGAACTAATAGTCTGTCTTCCCCTCACCTTCCAGTTCCAGCTGAGCAGAGTTTAGAGCAACACTGCACCGTGTTTAACTTCTTCAATAAAACCTGTTAAACTTTTCATCTGTGTCTGTCTGTATTGGTTTCACGAATGTGGGTCAGAGCTTTAGATAAAATCCTGACACAATTAGGTATAACCAAGAATTATCCTGGTCCGAGTTAAAGGCAAATGATGAACATCACTGTCGCTGATAAATTCTTTCAGTGTCTCTATCACTCATTAATCTAATTTATCAATCGTAGTCTCGTATGGCCTCCTCCACAGCGGCTTTGGTCTTCTTGCAGTCCAATGGCAGATGGATACTGAATCCACGTGGTGGTTCTCATGGAGTGTTCTCATCACAGTTCAACAATCCATTTCTCTGGGATCCTTTAACACACAAAGAGTGCAGTCAGTGTTCTTATCAGAATGGGCAGTGTCTTTAATGAGCAATTTATGAGCAGTAGGTTTATTCAGCAGATTGTTTCAGAGTCGAAAAAAAATGATACGCTCAAAATTACTGCAAATAATATAATCTCATTCAAGGAACCTGTAAATATTTAGAAAGCATTTAACCCTGTTTTACACATTGTAACATTCAATTCATGGATTACCTAAAGGAACGTTTAAAACTGTTGGGATCTGGAGGTCTGTCCACCTTTCTCCAGCAGAGGGCGCCCTAGGTCTCCTGCAGCTGAGCTGACGACCACACCTGCGGCTCATTGGTTCATCAGGAGACCACCATTTAAGCAGCGGCAGGACTACACTCCAGCGCCAGAGTGTTAAGCCAGTTATGGTTAGCAAGCCTGAGCCAACCAGCCTGTCTGATTCTCTGACTCCCCTGAAAACCTGAACTTGAATCTAACCAGTTTTTGTCCTCTCTGCTTCTTAGGAAGAAACCTGACTGAACCTTGAAACTCTGGAAGAGTTTCTCAGCTGAAACCTGCCTGCCTGCTCTCAGAAGGTCTGATGAACTCAAACTATCAGAACCTGCCTGTCCAGTCTCAAGAAGAGAACTGGAAGAACCTCTGAACCTAAACACTGACAAGTCTGAAGTCGAGCCCTGCCGTTGCCTTGCCCTCTGCCGACCATTTGCCTCTGGACCCTCCTGGTTCCCTCCCTCAGCTGCTAGCCTGAACCACCTCACAGGTATAGACCTGCACAACTCCTCTGACAAGATCATCTGCATCCTGGCTAATCTAACTATCCCTCTCTGCAGAAAACCCTGTGTGACCAGTCACGGATCTGTTTCCCAAGCTTCAAGTTTATAACGTTGTGCTTTTTCAATAAACAGTCAAACTTTTCATCTGACTCCGTTTGTGTTCTGCATGTGGGTTAGGAACCTAAATCCCATCATGACAAAAACTATTTTTACATCATAGCGTCTGAAGTTTTAGTCTCTTCTAAAATTCTAACTGCATTTTTAATTTACTCTTATCCTCTACCCATGAGAAAACGATTCAAGTTCTTTAATCTCTAAGAATAACCAGCTTGGTGCAGATTCCCCCTCTTTAAAACTCCCCTGTCAGACTCCGTAGAAAACATCCTTCCCTTGTGGGCCCCTGTGTGTCCTTCGATAAGTCACACACATGTGTGTGTGTGTGTGTGTGTGTGTGTGTGTGTGTGTGTGTGTGTGTGTGTGTGTGTGTGTGTGTGTGTGTGTGTGTGTGTGTTAGGGAGTGAGTCTATGTGTGGAAAACTGGTCAGGAGCCATCCTGGTGCTGGTCTTGGAAGAGAAAGTATCTTGGAGCAGTGATCCTTCTCCAACATGTAAAACAGTTCAATGTCCATCAGGTTACCCTCTGTTACCACAGCAGCCTTTAACCATAAGAGTCTTGGGGCCCAGGTGTCTCCACACCCCCTGAAGGATAAGTCTTTATTTGTGTCATCAGCAGTATCACATAGACGTAGAAAGGAACAGAGCGTTAATGTGCAGAAAACATTATCTTTTATGTTTTATCTCCAATAAACTATCGTATTAAGTGTGCAGTTCCATCTAATGTATTGATTGCAGCTGCAAGTAAAAGTAAATTCAGGTGTTCTCATTTCTATGTACATGAAATGTATGGTTATCCATCCCCACAATATAGTATCCCCAAAAGATATAGCTCCTGTATTGCTATCTTTATATCAGCTTGCAGTTAAAATAATAATATGAACTTTTAGATCCTGGGCCTGATAATGAATTGCCATGAGCACCATTACCTCATTAAGTCTTAAAATGTTTTAATTTATTCTTAAGTGCATTTTGTTGTTGCTACTTTATTATTCCCAAATGTTGAGGTTTCAACTTATTGTCCCTTTAATATTCTGCTAAATAAAATTGACCAACCTATTTATCAGAAAAAATCCAATCCACTCTATAACATAGTAAAACATTTCTAAATCCTCTTTTTAATTCCTTTATTTAAGATTAGTTCACCCCCTGATGATATGGAGAAAATTAGTAGACTGTTTCAACCTGTCGATGAAGTTATTCCTTTGATTAAACTCTATGTTGTTGCTATCACTACTGTTAAAAAAAAAAAAAATAATAATCCCCAACTACTGCCGTGTTGTTTAGAAAGGTATTAGATCTACCTGTTGATCCCTGTTAACTAAATATATTGTTCATGGATCTGTATTAATCAACCTGTTTTACATTAGTTGCTCATAATTTTTCATTGTGAATAAGAAGTCTGGTGCATCAGTTCACTTATCTTTTTTCATCCATCTTGTCCGATGATCCTATGACCTTCCATCACCCCATCACTGCCAGTGGCCTGTTCTCATCCGAAGCAGTGGGCATCCAGTCACCTCCTTAATGTCTGCATCTCAGCAGCTGCACACCATCCGTCCTTCTGAGGTTTAGGTGTAAAATTAGTCACTGTGTCCCCTGTAGTGTAATCCTTCCTGTGACTCAAGAAAGAAAGTGTCCAATGTCTCTCCAAACCAAAAATCCATTGTACATTTTGAAACATTTCCATCCATTGTGTAGTCAGCGCTATTCAAACAAAATTAATATGCTTGCCACGTCTTTTTTTTGTTTTTTTTTCTAAAGACTAAGATGTTAGTAAAAGGACAAACATACAGACACAAACAACGACAAACATGTAGGACAACAACAACAACAAAAAAACTCCTGTGGTGTTGATTTCTCCAGAAAGTTGTAGGTTCATTATGTCATTCGTTTAATGCCTCTGCCAGCATAACTGCTCTTAATGGGTGCACAATTCCATCCCAACAAAAGTCCTCAAGCTTCAAACCACCACATCAATCAGCACCTCACAGGTTATATCAGAACCACAGAGAAATTAAAATAAACTCAGAGCTCACAAGAATGGCCTTCAGCCAAGAACAAAACATGTAGCTCACAATCTCTAAAC
>NW_015151787.1:160996-165028 GCF_000732505.1 Cyprinodon variegatus | reverse complement strand
ACCTCACGCCTTACAACAGCACCCTGCTCCGGTCTTGTCAGAGCCTCTCATAGGTGCAGAGCTCCTTCTGAATCTTGTAAAAATGCTAATCATATTAATGTCACATCAAAAACTATTCTAGATCATTTCAAAATGCACCATACACATTCTACCTCACATGCATTCCACATATAGGACAAACAGATAGACATTGGCCACATAAAGTTTGTTTAATCCATTAGTAACAAATTTTTGATCGATCTTCATAGAGGAATTTTCCCAATTTCAAGAAAAAATCATAATTTCTTCACCAGTCCGGTCTTAAGACCTCTGCACCAGTGCTTTTCAGCCTAATTTTAGGATCCTTGTTAAACTACATGTGCACATTTAGAGAAGCCCAAGATTTATTTGCTCACGTTAGACATCAAAATAAGTTTTCACACCGAATGTTTTCCATTTCTTCGCCATAAACCAGAACTATTTAAATATATCAATATATATATTTCTTATATTTTCAGCTTCAGGTTTACGTCCAAAAATCACAGAAACCTCGACAGCATTTGCATAACGACAGGAACGAAACATAACCAAAACCATACACTTTCTGATAGAAATAGTCTAGACCAGATCATATTTCTTGATAATCTGTTTATACTGACAAACATTTCGTACCCCAGACAGAAACTGAATAAGCAGAATACAACAGACAGTTAGACAAACACAGAATATAAAGACAGACACATGCCGGCTTCTAACATAGTGTTGTTTATAATAATATAGTTCTGTTTCTGTATTTAAACAGATACAGAGTGCAATGGCATTTGAAATCTTCCAGGATGTGTGTGTCAGCGCACAGTCAGCAGGCTCATAGTGCGAGGAGAGAGGAAGAAATGGTAAGGGGCTTTTTGCCTCAGTGCGGATGAGAGAAAAAAAAAACGAAAAGAAAATGTGTTTTGAAGCTTTTAAACGTCGCCTTACAAAATTTAAACTTGTCTTATATCCCCAGTTTATGTAATAACTTCTTCTGTTGCAATTAACAACTTATCGACAAAATATGTTTAAACATTGCGCAAAATTAACCCTTTTTAGTTAGAAAATGGGACACAGTAGCAATTCTAAGTGAAAGTAGACGTCCTTTGCAGATATAGAGTGATCACTTTTCTCTCCCCGCTTTGTTACTAACTCCGTCTCCTAATGCTCTTTGTCATCTCAGCTGCAACACTTGCCTTTTTCTAATAGCTATGTGGGACCTTTAATGACCAGAAAACTTCCATGAACGGAACCAGACCTCCTCCTGACTTTTCTGACTACGGACCTCCTGTCCAAGCTTGCAAAATTAACAACTAAAATTTTAAGGCACAAAATATTTTAATATATAGTATATACACCACCTTCCATCAAATCACCAAACCACGCCCACATTCCAAAGTGACAGCCGGAACTCCCGCCCCATAGATAAAATACCGGAAGTCCCGCCTCCATGAATATAAAATGAATATAAAAAATTTATTAAAAAAAATTTAAAAAGATTTAATAAAAAATGTATAAAAAAAATAAAAAAAAAATAAAAAAAATAATAAATAAAAAGAAATTATTAAAAAAAATTATAAAAATTAACAATGTTATTTTAATAACGTTTATGATGAATAAAATTATTATTTGAAATTATTTGTATTTATTTCTTATATAATCAATATTAGTACTCCATTCCAACTGCTGAAAAACCGCTCTGTCAAAGTTTTTTTTTTTATACACCATTTTTTTTTTTATTTGATCTATTTTTTTTACATCTTTCTTTCTCACTTCTCCAATGGCTGTCCAAATATGCCACTTTCTCAGTTGTGTTTGTGTTTTAAAACCATATAAAAAGGAATATAAAACAGGAGTAAAAAATAACAGAGTTTATTCCAGATCAGGTCGTTACAGGACAGAGAAAAATGCTTAGAGCTTGCACAGCTGTGGGCTCAAAAATCATGTCCTTGAGCGTCCGGCAAAGTTTGGGCCCCGAACAAGGTCATCTTCTCCTTCTTATAGCTCATGAGTCTATCTGTTGGATCATGTGGATGTTTAGCTGTCCGTATCAGAAACTGACACGCCATCCATGTCTTGAACCCCATGCAGCTTGCTTCTATACTTCAGGGTTACAGATAGCTATCCTTTATCAGACCGGCTCCAAGATGTTCCCATATCCTGTTTACTCTTAAAGACACGAAGGCTGTCTTGATTAGATGACCTTCGTACACACCGTGGCATCCACAATGTGAAGGAAGGCCTTCTGCTCTGTTTAATCTGGCTAACAAAATAACAATGCACATGATGTACAAATTACAAATGCTTATTGACTTCTGATCATTGTTTTGCTCCACTGTTTACTTGAATTTAGCAGAAAAAAAAGTCCCATGAAGAATCGAGCTGCACGGTGAACAGGTACATCTTAAGCTGCTTGTTTGATAGCAGGGCTGATACAAATCTTTGAGTTTCATTGTTCTGTAGGCCTAGACTGCTAAATAATATGGGTCTCCTTCCAGTGGGATTATTTATTTATGCATCTGTAGCTCTTTGATGTGCTGAATAAGAACATTGTTTAAATTTTTTAAGGCACACTGAAGTTCTATTGAATATATTCATCCAAATCTAACTCTTAAATGTATTAATCTTTATTATAAAACTGATTTTATTGGAACATATTAAACTTGCTTTCAAAAGTAGCTACCAAACTCCAGCAGGCTGAGATGCTATAAGCGCCAAAACGAAATATGCTAATGATTAATCTATTCCCTTTCCGTTTTTATTATTACTATGCTATTTAACAAGGCAAGCAAAAACTGTGCTCAGTTTCTCCATATTATGTAACGGAATTCAGTAGGGATGACAGTTGTTTCTCGTATTTTCATTGTTTTTTCAGCTTGTAAAATAAATAATACACAAATTCAAAATGATAAAGAAAAAATTATTTGTCTAATTTGATTCAAAGTTTGTGTTGGATTTTTCTTTATTCACTACATAGATTATGTTGCGCGCCAAGAACATGCAAGCAGTGCGCAGTTGCACAGGCGCGCATCTTTGAAGGAACATTGGCGCTCACACTGATAGTCAATAGATGGAGATCATAACCAGGTCAGCCATTGTCTGGGGGCCCCCAGTGAGCTCGGGCCCTAGGCAGTTGCTTGCTTTGCTTGCCTTGTTGCAACGGGCCTAAATGTTATGAATAAGGCTGAGAAAGAGTCTGGTTTGTTATGACAATGAGTTTTTTTTTTTTTTTACAGCAAACAATCCCAAATAGGATAAAACTATCTCCTCTCACTCAGACACAGTTTAGCCTTGCAGCTGTGAGTCCTGAGTGAATAAATTTAGAAAGTAAATAAAATATTAAGGAGGAATTCTAAATTGATGTTTTTCTATGTCAGACCAATAGAATACATGCCAGTTTCTTAAATATCATATGTAGCTTAGATTTCACAGTCATCATGAGCAATGAAAACATTGTATTTGGTGTAAGATGGCGGGATCTAGCAGTGCTCTGATCGCTCATGTTGCTTAAATTCACATGCATTGTGATGTCTGAGCATGTTATGATAATAAGGAGCAACTATTAGTATATATTTTGTCTATACAAAACTACCAAATCTCGAAATTGTCTCCATACAATTAGTCAAGGCCTGACAAAACCAGACCATCACCACCTGAGATCAATCCAAAGACTGGGAAAATAACAGGTCAAAACTGATCTAGAAACCAAAACTGGTCTCTGGACAAAGAGCGGTCTCTAGACCTCCATCTCAGTCAAGGATCAAGATCTTGCACATATGATCATGAAAAGTTGACATAATAATTAGTACATTAATCTACTTTAAAAATAACCATTAGCTGCAGCCCATTTCTACTTGTACTGTAAGGATGAGCTCCTACTATTCAATTCAATTCAATTCAGTTTATTTATATAGCGCCAAATTCACAACACATGTCATCTCAAGGCACTTTACAGTTCAACCAAATCATACAGTCAAATCGATACAAAGTTTTCTATCTAAGGAAAACCAGTTGATTGCATAG
>NW_015151787.1:147928-156394 GCF_000732505.1 Cyprinodon variegatus | reverse complement strand
TTAACTTCAGATGGAGTTCCTCTGAACAGCTGCACACTCAGTTAATCCAAACAGGAAGTGAACAGGTCCAAACAGCAGCACTAAGATTCTATGCCCCAACATCACCTATGATATACCGGCACCAATATGTGGGAAAAATATTACTTCAAGTGTTGCAAAAAAGTAATAATAACATATTCCCAAGAAATGAGTCTTGTGGAAGTAAAATAAAAGAAGACTGGTCAGGCTAAAGTTTGGATTAATAGTCAAATGTGAAAAAAACTAAATAATAACAAAATGTACAAATTCACTTAATATGACTAGATGAAGACAGAGAACAGACCATATACATTATATTGTTTTCATGCTTCAAAAGTTTATTTAATGCAAGGCTAAAGGAAAGAAAAAGGTTTTACTCAAATAATCATTTATAAAACATTCACTCTGCTCGAATCTACCTTTTGTTTTATATGTAATTATATGAAGTAAATAGAAGAAGCTTTTAGAAAATAGGATTTCTATGTGGCAGAATAACTGAAAGACAATATAGCATCCTCCACCGGTTCTGGTTTAAGCTAATTTATACCAGAAAAAGGCTTCCTCTCGGACTGCTCAGACTTTCTTGGCACAGACAGATGGGCGACGAGCACAACATTGGAAGTCAACCCAGCACTTTGCAGCTAAGCACAATAAAAAAAAATAAAAAATCTGTTAATATCACAGAAACAAAATGCTGTTTACAAAGAACTATGATTGCAGGGAAGCTTGATATTCTACAACCGTTCTCCCAAACAAAAACATGAAACAATCAACAATACATGCCCCTGTATTTAATCCAGTAAATGTAATAGTGTTCTAGCTATAGTTTTACTAACATATTTAACCTGCTAATTACCCATTACTCCTTTAACTGCTTGAAAAACATACACTTATGTGTGATATTTTCTTTTACCATAATAGTTCATCTCCAAACAGTGCTGGTTGCCTTGCACATTGTTAGGCTCTCCTGGACACCAGTTTGTGTAGTGGAATTCGCTTCCATCGCTCCAAAACCAAAGGCTTGTCTGAAAGAAAGAACCCAACAGATAATAAACGTCTTTCAATCATTTATCAAAATACTTAACAAATAAACTAACTAGTAAAAAAATACCTTCTGTGCGTTATAGCCTCCAATCCATGCTGAGTTGGACCCATAACTTGCCATTTTTATTACATTCTGAATCTGATGGTACTCCCTTAGGTTATGAACTGATGCCAGGTGTCCCCCCATGGACATGCAGTTCTTCTGCAGACAAAAAAAAAATGATTTACAGAAGTAGTAGCTGCATTTTGTTAATTAACAATCATAAGATAAGTGAGTAAAATAGCATAAGAGAACAATGTTATTGAAAATCACCTCAGCTGAAGCCCAATTCATGGGCAAGGAAACATAGTGGTAGCAGTTACCGTTGTACTCAGACCAGCCAGAAGGACAAGAAGCAGATCTCTGGATCAAGTCCATTGATTCTAAAACAAATGGAGAGCCTTAGTTAAAAGCAATGTATTTCAGCATTAGAATAAACTTTATTCTTCATGATCCTATTAAAAAACAAAACTCACTGACCTTCATCAGCAGAGCCATCATCTGGAACAGCTGTGGGCATTTTAAACAACAGGAATTAGTGAGTTTGTTTGAGTCTTAGTAACTTTACAAACTCTGTATACTTGAGAAATGCTTACGATCAGCTCCGGCCCATGCCATCTCAGAGAAAACCAGGACACACAAAACCAGCAACTTCATGATGGAAGTGATGAGATGATGGAGATATACAAGCTGAAATCAATGAAAAATAAGTTAGAGATGTTATGAACATTTAAACTCACCAGTGAGTGAAATAGAAGAGCAGAGAGTCGATCAGCAAACCTGATTCAGAATGGTTTGTTTTCTTCGTCTGCCAGGACCACCTAGGGCTCAATGTGCCATCCCAGGCTTCTTATAGAGCTACCAACCTTTTCGTCATCATAAAAATAAGGAAATGACTCAGAAACTAATTCCACAGAATAAAATTACATGATCAGATCTGGTTTTTAACCTGTGTCACAGTTTACCAAAGTCCATTTATGCCTGTCATGGCTGTGAAAGTTGCAACAACTCCCTGAAAACTTTTTTGTAAAATGTGGGGTCTACAGGCCATTTGTGGCCCTCTGGGACTTTTCTGTAGCTCTTGATTGCAATAACGAATTGTTTAAATTAGGTTTCCCATTGATACATATTTAAGAAATATATTAGGGTGTTATTCTGATTTAGAAAAGAATGCAGCAAAATTACATCGTTCCTACAATCTCTCACACATGTGAGGTGAAGCACACATTTTTGACCTTCTTTCAGTCATATATTTGCTTGTGGTTTCATTCAGATGCAAATGCAACAAAAATCCAGTGGCATTCACAGAACTGACTTTTTTAGGCAGATTTAATAAAGCCAAAGAAATGAAGCAAGATAGTGCCATGTTCTTAAAAGACACACAAAATATGGAACAAAAATCAATCTATATTCTTTGTTTGTTTTTTTCATTTTAACCAGGACATCCAAAATACTTTTATATTTCAAATTTGTGATGATTTGCAGATCCTTGCCTTAGTGTTATATCTGGAACCCTTCGGGAAGTTTAAATTAAATGAAAATTGGCTTTCTATCCAAGAGTTTTTTACTTGCCACCGGACGGTTTGCCAGAATCGCTTTGAGGCCAACCGATAGTCTTTTTCCATGGCCTCTCCGAACTCCCCCCAGGCCCGAGATTTTGCCTCTGCAACCGCCTGGGCCTCGACACGGTTGGTCTCACGGTACCTGCTTGCTGCTTCAGGAGTCCCACAAGCCAGCCAAGCTCGATAGGACTCCTTCTTCAGCTTGACAGCATCCCTTACTATCCGTGTCCACCACCAGGTTCAAGGATTGCCAACACGACAGGCACCGCAAACCTTACGGCCACAGCTACGGGCAGCTGCATCGACAATAGAGGCAGAGAACACAGCCCATTCGGACTCCATGTCTCCAATCTCCCTCGGAACCTGAGAGAAGCTCTCTCGGAGGTGGGAGTTGAACACCTCCCTGACCTACTGTAGGGCTCCACCAGACGTTCCCAGCAGACCCTCACTACACGTTTGGGCCTGCCGAGTCTTTCAGGCTTCCTCCTCTTCCAGCGTATCCAGCTCACCACAAGGTGGTGGTCGGTGGAAAGCTCCGCCCCTCTCTTCACCCGAGTGTCCAAGACATGCGGCCGAAGATCAGAAGATACGACTAAAAAGTCGATCATCGACCTTCAGCCTAGGGTGTCCTGGTGCCAAGTGCACCGATGGACATCCTTATGCCTGAACATGTGTTCATTATGGACAATCCATAACTTGCACAGAAGTCCAATAATGATTGGGTTCAGAGCTGGGAGCCCGTTCCTCCCAATCACGCCCCTCCAGTTGTCACTGTCGTTTCCCACGTGGGCGTTGAAGTCACCCAGCAGAATGATGGAATCCCCGGGAGGGGCGCTTTCTAACACCCTCCCCAGGGATGCCAAGAAGGCCTGGTACTCCATACTGCCATTCGGCCCATAGGCCGAAACAACTGTCAGAGTCTTCGCTTCAACCCGAAGGTGAAGGGATGCGACCCTCTCGTCTACCGGGGTGAGACCCTCTGAGACGGCTGAGCTAGGGGGAGACAAGCAGCCCCACCCCCTCCGCTGAACTCAATTTTCCTAATTTATTTATTTGATGTAACCCACTCTCTTTTGAACAGTAGACTGATTAAATATCCATTGAATTCACCTTAGAGTATCTTCAGTGATCAGTGTTTCATTTATATTCACTTTGCTACAGTTTGACAAACGTAGCTTGTGAGGTTTAACATATTCAAATATAAGCTCCAGAATCAGTCACTCTAAATGCAGTGTACAATACCATTCTAGTGTAGCAATTGGTAGATGTCTTTAAGTTAAAACTGCTTCTAAACTCCTGGTCCCCTGGTCCCCCGTGCGTACACCCAGTCTCTTTGTGTCTTTTTTTTTTTTTTTTTTTTCTTTTTTTTTTTTTTTTTTCCTCTCCTGCCTCTAAGTGAACAGCTGCTCTGTGTGAACCACCTTCTGTACCTTAATGTTGGGCGGGGTTGGGGGTTTAAAGCACTCAAATGTACTAATCGATCTTCTTACCTTTAACATGTTTAATTTTAAGACATCGTAAATTGTAAATATATCAATCAATATATTTCTTATATTTTCAGCTTCAGGTTTACCTCCTAAAATCACAGAAACATTGACAGCATTTGCATAATGAATGGAACGAAACATAACCAAAACCAAACCCTTTTTGATAGAAATTATGTAGACCAGATCATATTTCTTGAAAATCTGTTTATACTGAAAAACATTTCATACCCCAGACAGACATTGAATAAGCAGAATACAACAGGCAGTTAGACAAACACAGAATATAAAGACAGACACATGCCGGCTTCTAACATAGTGTTGTTTATAATAATATAGCTCTGTTTCTGTATTTAAACAGATACAGAATGCAATGACATTTGAAATCTTCCAGGGTGTGTGTGTCAGCGCACAGTCAGCAGGCTCATAGTGCGAGGAGAGAGGAAGAAATGGTAGGGGGCTTTTTGCCTCAGTGCAGATGAGAGAAAAAAAAACGAAAAGAAAATGTGTTTTGAAGCTTTTAAACGTTGCCTTACAAAATTTAAACTTGTCTTATATCCCCAGTTTATGTAATAATTTCTTCTGTTGCAATTAACAACTTATCGACCAAATATGTTTAAACATTGGGCAAAAATAACCCTTTTTAGTTAGAAATTGGGACACAGTAGCAAATATAAGTGAAAGCAGACGTCCTTTGCAGATATAGATTGATCACTTTTCTCTCCCCGCTTTGTTACTAACTCCATCTCCTAATGCTATTTGTCATCTCACCTGCAACACTTGCCTTTTTCTAATAGCTATGTGGGACCTTTAATGACCAGAAAACGTCCATGAACTGAACCAGACCTCCTCCTGACTTTTCTGACTCCTTTCTCTGACTACGGACCTCCTGTCCAAGCTTGCACAATTGACAACTAAAATTTTAAGGCACAAAATATTTTAATATATAGTATATACACCACCTTCCATCAAATCACCAAACCACGCCCACATTCCAAAGTGACAGCCGTAACTCCCGCCCCGATAGATAAAATACCGGAAGTCCCACCTCCATGAATATAAAATTAATATAAAAAATTAATAAAAAAATTAAAAATAAAAAAAGTAATAAAAAATAAATATAAAAAATAAATAAATAAATAAAAACAAATTATTAAAACAATGTATAAAAATGTATAAAACTTTACAATGTGAAAACCTTTCCTCAGGCAGCAGAACGCTACAAAACTTTTGCAATCCATAGACTGTCATACATCAAGTTTGTATGGTAAATATTTCCATCAATGACTGAATTGTGAGGAGAAAAAAAAAAGGATTCTGTCTATTTAAAAAAACCAAGGCAGTGAATCGAGTGAACAAAAACTAACTTTAAACATAATGCATTTTAGGCGCTTTGTGGCTCAGATCGTGACGCTGTGGTTCCTACCATATCCACTGATCGAATCAGGACTTGCCAAAGACAGATACCGCCACTTTTGAATATATATAATGCCCATTCAGAAAAACAGTTTGGCTCGCTGTTCCCAAACCTAATAGGGACGCTGACACAACCTGAGCGGCTTATTTTTCCACCCACCTTAATTGTTGACTGAGTGAGCACAGGTGTATGGATTTAGATAACAGCGTGGAAAAATACAGACATCTTAGGGTTTAAGTAACTGTTCAATATTTGTATAGAGCCGTGCAGGGTCAGAGGTCACTAAGTCACCTACCTTAATTGTTAACTGAGTGAGCACAGATAATGCGGGGGAGCAGTTTTTTTCCACAACCATTTTAAATAGATTGTGTTTTTAAGGTTAGGAAAGACCGCTAGATGCGAACCAGCTCGTCCATGTTTACTTCCGCAAACACTGAGCATGCCGGCTTGTGACCTTATTGAATCCTCTACTGCGCATGCCGGACGCTTAAGCTGTATGAATGGATAAAATTACATCTTTGATTTTAAATAAACGAATAGAAGTCTACATAGAGGGCATCATGGGAGTGAACTGAGTTGTTAGAATGCTGTTTTTTTGCATTGCATCCTCAAAAGCTTGATTGAATGATTTATCTGACTGTTTTGTCGACATTCCCGTTATCAAAGATCCAACTAGTGCAGGGGTTTTCAAAGTATGAAAGGGTGAGCCCCCCCTCCAGGGAGCACTATGCCTGCTGCGCCCCCCCCACAAAAAAAAAAAATAATAATCAACCCATACACAAACAAATGCCACTAAAAAACACCTTGTACTGTAATTGCTTTTATTTTAGAACCATCTCATCATTTAAAATGACACTATCTGAATGAAATTTTATATATGAACATTTCAACACATTTCCTCCCATTTGAATTATTTTATCGGGGCCTTTGTATGGCAAATACGCCCTTTTTTCATTTTTCTAATGATAAGAACAACCCCAAACTCACTTTTCAACTGTTTTCTCAAACAAACGTTACATCTGAGATTCTGAGTTTAATGTCTGAGATACCAACAGTGTTTTCACATCTCAACAACAACATTGTGATCAGATCTTCATTGAGAGCTGTGAAAATTCAGTCCCTACTGACAGCCAAAAGTGCGCAAGTGACACGTCACTCATCTTCTGTTTCAAGTCCATGTCACAGCTCAGCTCAGCCGGAGCCTCTTCCTCTCCTGCTGAAAGTCCATCTTTGAGTGTCACGGGGAAGGAAAATGGGTTGAATGTGCTGAATAAGAACATTGTTGAACTTTTTTAAGGCACAATGAAGTTCTATTTAATATATTCATCCAACTCTTAAATATATTAATCTTTATTATAAAACTGATTTTATTGGAACATATAAAACTTGCCTTCAAAAGTAGCTACCAAACTCCAGCAGGCTGAGATGCTATAAGCGCCAAAACGAAATATGCTAATAATTAATCTATTTCCTTTCCGTTTTAATTATTACTATGCTATATTTAACAAGGCAAGCAAAAACAGTGCTCAGTTTCTCCATATTATGTAATGGAATTCAGTAGGGATGACAGTTTATCGTATTTTCATAATTTTTTTTAAGCTTGTAAAATAAATAATACACAAATTCAAAATGATAAAGAAAAAAATATTTGTCTAATTTGATTAAAGGTTTATGTTGGATTATATTTTATTTGCTGAATAGATTTTATTGCGCGCCGAGAACGTGCAAGCAGTGCGCAGTTGCACAAGCGTGCAGCTTTGAAGAACCATTGGTGCTCACACTGATAGTCAATAGATGGAGATTATAACCAGGTCAGTCATTGTCTGGGGGCCCCAGCGAGCTCAGGCCCTAGGCAGTTGCTTGCTTTGCTTGCCTTGTTGCAACGGGACAGAATGTTATGAGTAAGGCCTGAGAAAGAGTCTGGCTTGTTATGACAATGATCTTTTTTACAGCAAACAATCCCAAATAGGATAAAACTATCTCCTTTCACTCAGATACAGTTTAGCCTTGCAGCTGTGAGTCCTGAGTGAATAAATTTAGAAAGTAAATAAAATATTGAGGAGAGATTGTAAATTGATTTTTTCCCATGTCAGACCAAGAATACATGCCAATTTCTTAAATATCATATGTAGCTTCGATTTCGCAGTCATCATGAGCAATGAAAACATATTTGGTGTAAGATGGCGGGATCTAGCAGTGCTCTGATCGCTCATGTTGCTTAAATTCACATGCATTGTGATGTCTGAGCAGGTTAATACAATAAGGAGCAACTATTAGTATATATTTTGTTTTACAAAACTACCAAATCTCGAACTTGTCTCCATACAATTAGTCAAGGCCTGACAAAACCAGACCATCATCAGCTGAGATCGATCCCAAGACTGGGAAAATAACAGGTCAGAACTGTTCTAGAGACCAAAACTGGTCTCTGGACAAAGAGCGGTCTCTAGACCTCCAGGATCAAGATCATACATGATTATGAAAAGTTGAAATAATACTTAGTACATTAATCTTCTTTAAAAATAACCATTAGCAGCAGATAATTTCTACTTGTACTGTAAGGATGAGCTCCTACTAAGATTCTATACCCCAACATCATCTATGATATACCGGCACCAATATGAGTGAAAAATATTACTTTAAGTGTTGCAAAACAGTAATAATAACATATTTCCAAGAAATGAGTCTTGTGGAAGTAAAATAAAAGAAGACAGGTCAGACTAAAGTTTGGATTAATAGTGTTGGGATCCTCAGGCTTGCCCACCAGAGGGCGCCGAGGATCCTCTTCTGCTCTTTGTTTTTTTTCTTAGGTTTGGAGTTACTGTGGGGATCTGGAGATTACCCTCTGTCTCCAGCAGGATGCGCTGTGGGTCTTCTGGAGCTGGAACCTTCCTGCACACC
>NW_015151787.1:141886-143173 GCF_000732505.1 Cyprinodon variegatus | reverse complement strand
GAGTTACTGTGGGGATCTGGAGATTACCCTCTGTCTCCAGCAGGATGCGCTGTGGGTCTTCTGGAGCTGGAACCTTCCTGCACACCTGTTCCTAATCCTCTTATTAGAAGACCTCTCTTTTATGAGCTCCTGCCTGTCCTTGATCCCACGCCGCAGTGTTGATCTTAGTTGGAATCCTGTCTCTCATCATGACAAATAGTTGAATGTGAAAAAAACAAAATAATAACAAAATGTACAAATTCACTTAATATGACTAGATGAAGACAGAGAATAGACCATATACATTATATTGTTTTGATGCTTCAAAAGTTTATTTAATGCAAGGCTAAAGAAAAGGTTTTACTCAAATAATCATTTATAAAACATTCACTCTGCTCGAATCTACCTTTTGTTTTATATGTAATTATATGAAGTAAACAGAATAAGCTTTTAGAAAAAAGGATTTCTATGTGGCAGAATAACTGAAAGACAATATAGCATCCTCCACCGGTTCTGGTTCAAGCTAATTTATGCCAGAAAAAGGCTTCCTCTCGGACTGCTCAGACTTTCTTGGCACAGACGGATGGGAGACGAAGCCAACATCCTAAGTCATCCCAGCACTTTGAAGCTGAGCACAAAAAAAAAAATCTGTTAATATTACAGAAACAAAATCCTGTTTACAAAGGACTATGATTGTAAGGAAGCTTGATATTCTACAACCGTTTTCCCAAACAAAAACATGAAACAAACAACAATGTATGCCCCTGTATTTAATCCAGTAAATGTAATAGTGTTCTTGCTTAAGTTTTACTAACATAGTTAACTTGCTAATTACCCATTACTCCTTTAACTGCTTGAAAAACATACACTTATGTGTGATATTTTCTTTTACCTGAATAGTTCATCTGCAAACAGTGCTGGTTGCCTCTGCAATTGTTAGGCTCTCCTGGACACCAGTTTGTGTAGTGGAATTGGCTTCCATCGCTCCAAAGCCAAATGCTTGTCTGAAAGAAAGAACCCAACACTATAAACGTCTTTCAATCATTTATCAAAATACTTAACAAATAAATAAACTAGTAAAAAAATA
This sequence comes from Cyprinodon variegatus, assembly GCF_000732505.1. Lineage (NCBI taxonomy): Eukaryota > Metazoa > Chordata > Actinopteri > Cyprinodontiformes > Cyprinodontidae > Cyprinodon > Cyprinodon variegatus. The sequence goes on along the minus strand of NW_015151787.1, from coordinate 142,107 downwards.
CCTTCTGTGCATTACTGCCTCCAATCCAGGCTGGGTTGGACCCATAACTTGCCGTTCTTATCACATGCTGAATCTGATGGTACTCCCTTAGGTTATGAACTGATGCCAGATGTCCCCCCATGGACATGCAGTGCCTCTGCAGACAAAAAACAGAATGATATACAGAAGTGGTTGCTGCTTTGTTTTGTTAATTAACAACCATAAAATAAGAGAGTAAAAGA
>NW_015151787.1:138963-141472 GCF_000732505.1 Cyprinodon variegatus | reverse complement strand
GTGATGAGATGATGCTGATATACAAACTGAAATTAATGAAAAATAAGTTACATATGTAATGAACATTTAAACTCACCAGTGAGTGAAATAGAAGAGCAGAGAGTCGATCAGCAAACCTGATTCAGAATGGTTTGTTTTCTTCGTCTGCCAGGACCACCTAGGGCTCAATGTGCCATCCCAGGCTTCTTATAGAGCTACTAACCTTCCCATCATCCACAAAATGGGGAAATGACACAGAAACTAATTCCACATAATTAAATTCCCTGATCAGATCTGGTTTGTAACCTGTTTCACACATTACCATTTATGCCTGTCATGGCTGTAAAATTTGCAACTACTCGGTGAGAACTTTTCTGTAAAAAGTGGGGTCTAAAGGCCATTTGTGGCCCTCTGGGACTTTTCTGAATTGTTTAAATTAGGTTTACCATTAATACACATTTAAGAAATATAAGAGGGTGTTATTTTGATTTAGAAAAGAATGCAGCAAAATTACATCCTTCATACAATCTCTCACACATGTGAGGTGAAGCACGCATTTTTGACCTTCTTTAAGTCATATATTTGCTGGTGGTTTCATTCAGTTGCAAATGCAACAAAAATCCAGTGGCATTCACAGAAGAACTGACTTTTCTTTTAGGCTGATTTAATAAAGTCAAAGATTCAAAGCAAGGTAGTGCCATGTTCTTAAAAGACACACATAATATGGAATAAAAATCACGCTACAGTATATTCTTTGTTTTTTTCATTTTAACCAGGACATCCAAAATACTTTTATATTTCAAATTTGTGATGATTTGCAGATCCCTGCCTTAGTGTTTTATCTGGATCCCTTCGGGAAGTTTAAATTCAATGAAAATTGGCTATCCAGCAAAGAGTTTTTTAACTTGTCTAAAACCAGTACCAGGGAATGTATATGAGGTACAGTGTATTTTGTGCAAGAAGTCATTTAAGCTCGGCATGATGGGAATCAAGGCATTGGAGTTACACATGCAAAGAGTGATAGCTTCCAGTAAAATATCACACTTGTGAAAATTTGAATTAAGAAAGTAAGAACTCTAGCTTCATAATGCCGGTCATAATTTAACCAGCACAATTCTTGTATGTATCTCTCCCATAATAATTTCAAAGGCTGTTTGGATTCAACACAGCAGTCCAGAGGTCCTTTTCTACTCTGAATAGTGTTGTTAGTTTTGACTCTACTAAGATAATGGGATAGAAACAAGCAACAGGAGCTAGGAGCCACAACCTCCATCTGGATTGAGCCCCCGTCTCTGTTGTGGCAATGGAAATCCAAATGTTTGGAACTGATATCTGTACAAACTTATTAACTTTCAGAATCATTATTACCCACCTCTGCAAAATGTAAACTGTTGCTTTTTCTTGACTTTCTCCTTTACATGTGAATGGGGTTTTAAAGTTAACTAGATATATTTTACTTTTAGTATGAAAGCCATTTGATTGAGCCTTAACAACTTTTCACTGTTTTACTCTTATTTATAATCAATTTACCTGTTTCTTTCTGGCAATAAATAAAAAGCAAACAGCTCTTTGTTTTTGTTTAGATATTTCTTTTCCAAAAAACAAAGTACACACCAGTCTTTAAACAGAAATAAGCATAAATTGGAGTTTTAGTTGAAACTTGCTTCTTAGTTCCCATAATTTGGAAACTAAGAAGCAATTATATCTGAGCCTGAGCCTATTTTCACTTTTTCGATGCGCAGACAGATGGTTTGCGGACCTTGCAGCAATTATCATCCAAACACTTTTGTAGTATGAACAAAAAAGACAGAAAACTGTTTTAGACCAACAGAGCCTGAGAGGTAGGGGAGGGATGTAGTGTCCGAGGCTTTGCTGAGATCAACGCGGCTGCCCAGATGCATTAACCACATAGAAAAAGAATCTCTCTTTATGTCTCAGTAATCTTAATTTGCTGGCTATTTTCTATCAGAAAATGACAAATTTGCTTAGTAGAGTTGCTTTATAGCACTTTAATGGAGAAGTGGAAAGTTTTATCTTACTTACTGCAAATTAACTGAAATATGTTTGAGTTGGAGCTGAATGATTTTTGTTAATAAACTCATATTTTGAACAGAAGTTGTACTGAATTTATTCCATGTATGTGCAGAATTATCTGTTTGACCATGATTTGAGCTGGAATCACTCTTTCATTTATTGTTCTAACACACAGTTAGTAGAGCGTGTGTTCATAAACAATATATAACAGTCCAAATAATATATGATTAAAAATAAATTTGCCACCCCAACCGGGGAGGGCAACAAACAAGTATCAGAATGGTGCACATCCTTTTGTATTGTAATAAAATCTGATAATAACAGTATGCATTCATTTTCATTCCCCTTTAACAATGAAATAAATGAAACCTTGTGAAATCATTGCTTCAGCTTTTAAGTGAATGGAATCCAGCTGACAGTAATTTAATCCTCCAGGTTTTATTAGAAATCATTAAAGCAAAAACAGCATCAAAAAGACAATGGAAGACAGCAGAGA
>NW_015151787.1:134639-137639 GCF_000732505.1 Cyprinodon variegatus | reverse complement strand
ACTAATTAAGGGAGAGCAAACAGGCCAGATCATGACATAGATACCTAAATATAAATGCTTTATACCAGGGGTGAATACTAAAACTGATTGGCTACTGGCTATCAGTTGAAACATTTTGTAGAACAGCTATAAATACAAGCATTCAAATATCCTGGTTCCTCTATATTATTTTGCTAGCTAAACTCCAGTTGGCAGAAAGGTTGTTTCACCAAAACAGTTAAGGTGACAGCATGTCACAAAGTGAGATTTTAATAATCCATGCAACCGGTTCTCTTTAAAAGTGAGTATAGTTTAAGCAGGATAATGAATGAAATTTGCAGATGGTTGTTGCCTTCTGGTCCCTTACATCTGTCAATGGACAACTACTGGACAACTATTAACCCTTACCTAAATTATTTTACACTTGTAAAAGGTTGGCTTTTGAAAGCCAGTTTGTCTCTCATAATGGACTCCTTGAATAATGGATGTCACTTAAAAAGGCTTCTTTTGGTTTTCTTCAAGCCATCAATCATTTCCTTTAACCAAGAAAGAATTTCACCCAGATCCAATCCAATCAACTTTATCTATATAGCACATTTGGAAAATGATTCCATTGTGGATTTCTAAATTTTTCTAACTTTTTTTTGCAGTATATGCAAGTGTTACTGTGTTATTAAATAAAGAGAACGGAGAGACTATCATGTATTTTGATCTTTTTAAAAAATCATTTCACTTTCTGGAAAGAGATTAACATGGGAGTTTTTGTTTTCTCATTAACATGTAAACTAAAAAATTGACTGATTGGAAATCAATCGCATTATTGGACCAGCATGCAAAGCCTGTAATGTCTATTCCTGTTCCTTTTAACATCACTATTTTCACATGTTTTTACTTAATATCTCAAGATATAGCTGATTAATTGTTCCTTAATCTAATCCGAAATGTACGGACTGCTTCTTCAGTTAATCTTCTATAGATCCTCCTACTAGCCCAGCTTTAATTATTTAGTGTCTCAGAGGCACTGTGGTTTAATTCAAACAGATGATGGGTTTATGTTTACAATATTAAAAAAAGCAATGAGTTTATACCTTACTTCTCCTTGTGAGATGCCACAGAGGTTTAGCTGCTTTGTTTAACCAGCCAGAAGAAACTAGATTAACTTCTGTTTCTTTTTTATGTTTATGCACCAGAAGAATAGAGACTTAAAAAAGTTTAAATTGTAATCATACTACTTTCTTAGAAACGTATAAATGTTTTTGTGCATGACAGTTTGCAGTCGTGCTTAGCTTAATATATTACATAACACAAAAAAAGGGATCCAGTAAAACGACACAGAAGCACTTTGAGTGTCTCTCAGCCTGTTGAGTAACTTTTAGACCTTTAACGAGTGCATATTTTTACAAACTTGCTGCACAACAGATTATCTTATTCATAGTTTCCTCTTTCATGTCCAAAAAAATATTTCCATCTCAAGGAGTGTTTCACAAATTAGCTATGATAAGGCATAAGAACATTTTAGACCAAAAGTACAAAAGAGGAATTAAAAAGGCTTGAGTTTTAAAACTAGCTCATATGTCATGATCACAAACACAATAAATAAATAAAAAATCATGTCAAATAAAAGTTATGCAGTTGTGAATATACTTTAGGGGCAGCTACCATAATGTATAGGTATATGCAAATGATGTAAGGATAGTAAATAATACTGATAAAATAACTAGGATAACTAAACTAAATAAGGATAGTAGCAAACAGCAACAGTGGTGACACATTCTAGTTTTTTCTTTTCCAGAAACCATCCATCAATTTTCTCCCACTTTGTCCTTGTCAGGGGGCCGGTGCCTATCTTCAGCAGTCTATGGGCAGGAGGCAGGGTAACCTTGGACAAGTCACCAGTCTGGGTTTCTCCTACCAGGCTGTGGGAGGAAGCCACAGAGAACCCACACATGCCTGTCAAGAACATGCAAAATCCATGCAGAAAGCCTCCAGGCCAGGAGTCAAACCCAAAACCTTCTTGCTGCAAGGCCACAGTGCTACCCACTGCTCCATCAAGCAGCCCTTTTCCAGACACCATCCATCAATAATTTTCATTTGTAGTGATAACAATATACTATAGACCCTAGTCTTTCCACTGTGACTGATGCATGATTTCAGTTATATTTTGAAATATAATGTCTAAATAATTTGACAAAAAGAAAATAGAATTTTCTTTCTTTACAATTTAGGTTCAATAAAGTGCTGTTTCCCCCAATAATTGAAACACTTGTGCAAGTTGTAAAGTTTTACCTTTACTGATGAATAAAATAGCAGTAAACAAACATAAAAAAATTCTGATGTGCTATATATAAAAATAAACAAAAAACCCATGACACACAAAAAAGCAGCAAAAGTTTGAAATAAATACATAAAAAGGACACAGAGTACCTTTTAATTATACTGTGTTAAAAGATAAAGAGTAGAAGTGGGTCTTAAGACAAGACTTAAAACACACTGATAAGGCTGTTCGTATGGAGGGGCAAAGTATTCAAATGTCTGGGGCTAACTGCAGAAAAGCTCTGTCCCCTCTGGTTTTAAGCCTTAAGTTAGGCTCTATTAGCTGAAGACGGTCCTCAGACCTCAGAGCACGTGACAGAGAGTACATCTGGAGGAGGTCGGTAATGTATTGAGGAGTCATCCCATTCAAAGCACTAAATACCAATAATAAAACAATAAATTAAAATAAATTCTAAAACCAACAGGGAGCCAGTGCAGAGATGCAATAATTGGTGTAATTTGTTTATATTTTTTGGTCCCCATTAAGAGAAGAGTCACAACGTTTTGGACTAATTGCAAACTGGAGAGAGCTTGTTGGCTAATGCCTGAATAAAGTGCATTGCAGTAGTCCCGACGGCTGGAATTAAATTAGTATAAAACCTGCTCAAAAAAGGTTAATAGATAAAATCCGTATTACCTTAGATAAATGACTGAGATGCAGTGGCGGCTGGTGAAAAATATTTTTGGTGGGGCTGATATAGCCTAGTG
>NW_015151787.1:109513-132655 GCF_000732505.1 Cyprinodon variegatus | reverse complement strand
CTAGTTTATATGTGATTATCACAAACGACATTTCATGTGAAATAAAGATTTTGCAGTTGTGAATATACTGTAGGAGCAGCTAACATAATGTATAAGTGTAGCTGAATGATGTAAGGATAGTTAATAATAATAATAAACTAAATAAGGATAATAGTGCATAGTGACAGTAGTGAAACATTTTACTTTTTTATTTTCCAGAAATCATCCATCCATTCATTCATTCTTCTGCTTAGTCCTTGTCAGGGGGCCAATGCCTAATGCAACAGCAGTCTATGGAGGCTGGGTACACCTGGACAGGTCACTAGTCTGTGGCAGAGCAGCACAGAGACACACAAAGACACACAACCATACACACACACTCACACCTAAGGACAATTTAGTGAAGCCATTTAACATCTGTCAGGGTGTGTGTTTCCTGGACGGGGCCGCCTGTGGAGCTGGTTGCATTTTGGTTGCATTTTGTTTCTCTGCTTCTTGTTCTATGTCTGCTTCTGTCTCCTTGAACCTCTGTCGGCCTCGGCAGATGTGCTGCTCACACTGAGCCTGGTTGTGCTGGAGGTTTCTTCCTGTTAAAAGAGAGTTTTCCCCTTCACTGTGACTACAAGTTTTCTTGTTGTCAGGGATTGCCTCGAGTCAATGAGCTGATGCAATCAACTGGTTTTCCTTAGATTGGAAACTTACAATCAATTTGACTGTATGATCTGGTTGAATTATAAAGTACCTTGAGATGACACATGTTGTGAATTGGTGCTGTATAAAAAAGTGAACTGAATTTAATTAACTTGTTTATTTGCAGCAAGCAATGTCCCTTGTTGGGCCTTTAACATCACTGTTTTTTGTTGCATTTTTTGTACTTAATATCTCAAGATATAGGCTGATTAATTGTGTCCTAATCTAATCGGATATTTGCGGGCTTCTTTACTTACTAGGCTCTCAGATGCACTGTTTTAATTTATACAAATGAGGGCTTTATGTTTACAATATTTAAAAAAGAAATTAATTTACATCTTACTTCTCTTTGAGAGATGCCACCAAAGGCTTAGTTGCTTTGTTTAACCAGCCAGAAGAAGTTGGATTTTCTACAGACTTTTTTATGTCTATGCACCAGAAGCAAAAATATAAAGAATTAGAAAATAAAATAAAATGATGTATGATTACAATAAAATTGCAATCATACTTTTTTCTTGGAACCATATATGTACTTTTGTACTTGACAGTTGCAGTCTGCTGAACATATAACATAATACAAAAAAGGATAGAGTACAACCACAAAGAAGCATTCTCTCTGTGTGTCTCTCAGCTTGTTTAGTAACTTTTTAACTTATAACGAATGCAAAAGTGTTGCACCNAGTAACTTTTTAACTTATAACGAATGCAAAAGTGTTGCACCGAAGATTGTCTTATTCATAGTTCCCTCTTTCATTTCCAATAAAACATTTCCATGTCATGTCACACATATTAGCTATGATAAGGTATGAGACAGCACTTTATAGACCAAAAGTACAAAAGAGGAATTAAAAATATTTTTGTTTTAAAGCTAGCTTATATGTGATTATCACAAACGACATTTCATGTGAAATAAAAATTTTGCAGTTGTGAATATACTGTAGGAGCAGCTAACATAATGTATAAGTGTAGCTGATTGATGTAGGGATAGTTAATAATAATAATAATAAACTAAATAAGGATAATAGTGCATAGTGACGGTAGTGAAACATTTTACTTTTTTATTTTCCAGAAATCATCCATCCATTCATTCATTCTTTCGCTTTGTCCTTGTCAGGGGGCCAATGCCTAACGCAACAGCAGTCTATGGAGGCGGGGTACACCTGGACAGGTCACTAGTCTGTCACAGAGCAGCACAGAGACACACAAAGACACACAACCATACACACACACTCACACCTAAGGACAATTTAGTGAAGCCAATTAACCTAACTGTCATGTTTTTGGACATGGGGAGGAAGATGGCGTACTCAGAAAAACCCACGCATGCACGCATGAGAAAGATGAATCAAACCAAGATCCTTCTTGCAGCGTGGCACCAGCACTACCCACTGTAACACCATGCAGCCTTTTCCCAGAAACCATCCATCAATAATTTTTATCTGTAGTGATAACAATAAACTATAAATCCTAGTCTTTCCGCTGTGACTGGTGCACTATTCAGGTTGTATTTTGAAAACTAATGTATGTAAATAATTTGACAAAAAGAAAAGAGAATGGAATTTTCTTTCTATACAATTTACTTTTGTGTGCAGACAACACCATGTTTGTGGGCCTCATCAGAGACGACAATGACCAGGACTACAGAGAGGAGGTAAACAGCTGTTGGACTGGTGCAGAGACAACAACCTGATTCTGAATGAGAAGAAGACGAAGGAGATCATCGTAGACTTAAGGAAGAACCGGCCTAACCATGCTCCACTGCTCATCAACAGCACAGCAGTAGAGGTGGTCAGCATTACCAAATTACTCGTGGTGCACATCACGGACACCCTCACCTGGACTGTCAAAAACCATCTCACTGATCAAAAGGGCATAAAAGCACATGTACTTCCTGTGGAGGATGGAGAGAGCCCACCTACCCCTACCCATCCTCAAGACCTTCTACAGAGGACCATAGAGAGCGTTCTGACCAGCTTTCTTACTCTGTGGTGTGAAGGCTGCAATATCTCAGACTGGAAAAAAGTGGGAAGAGTGGTGAGAACTACTGCAGAGAATATCATTAGGGCTCATTTTCCCTCCCTAAAAGATATTTTATTCCAGCACTGCATGTCACTAGTCCGTAACATCATCAATGACCCCTCTCACCCCCACCATGGACTGTTCTCCTTGCTGCCCTCTGGGAAGACGCGTCTTTCAATGCCGGTACAACAGATTAAGGAACAGCTTCTTCCTCACCACAATCACACATCTGGACTGTTCTGAAAACTATTAATCATGTTACTGACTCCGCATCAGACTGATAACACTAATTCAAAACTCTGCATATTTGCACCATACAAATTTAATTCTCTGAACTTCCATATGTATTCCAATGCATTTTTTGTACAATGTTTTTTTTCTCCCAACACTGTTTACATTTGAACACTGCGGCACTTTAAGAAATGGAAATTTTATGAAAGCTGTACAAAACTAAATTTTGTAAGTTTTTGTACTTTGTATACAAAATAACAATAAAAGTTGGCTAGGTCTATGTCTAAGTCATATATAGCTAATGCGCTAGGTATCAAATATAAAAGCACATTAAATGCACATTAAATGCACATTAAACAGTAATTGCACATACAAATATGGCCTTAATAGTGTCATATTGTAGAGTCTAATGGCACTAGGGGTGAGTGATCTGTGGTAGCACTCCTTTTTACAAACAGGGTGTATAAGTCTTTCACTAAAGGAGCTGCTCAGCTCCTTTACAGTCTGGTGCAGGGGGGGAGAGGTGTTGTCCATGGTCGATGTAAGCTTTGACAACATCCTCCTCTCAGACACTTCCAGTCCAGAGCACAGCCTGGGACAGAAGTGGCCATTCTCACCAGTTCTTTCAGTCTCTTTCTGTCCCACTTGTGCTGCCAGGGGCCCAGACGACAGCGTAGAGGAGGGCCGATGCCACCACAGAGTCATGGAAGGTTTTGAGCAGGGGCCTGCTCACTCCAAAGGACCTCAACCTCCTCAGGAAGTGGAGGCAATTCTGGCCCTTCTTATACAGGGTGTTGGAGTTATGAGTCCAGTCCAGCTTATCATTGACCTGAAAACCCAGGTATTTGAAACTCTCAACAGTTTCTATGTCCTGCTCCTGAATGTTCCGGGGGAGTGATGGGGGAGTCTTCTCCTGAAGTCCAACACCATTCCATGGTCTTACTTGTGTTAAGGCACAGGTGGTTCTTCTCACACCAGTCCATAAACTTCATTGATACTCCAGATTGTTCCCCTTAGAAACAAAACCAAAATTGGTAGAGTCATTTGAAAATTTCTGGAGATGGCATCTGCCAGTATTGTAGGAGAAGTCCGAGATGTAGAGTGTGAAGAGGAATGGAGAGACAAAATGGTGACCTGGGGGGCCGGGGTGCTGCAGACAGCTGTGACTGACAGCTGTGCTGCTGCACCTACTGAGGGCGTTCAGTGAGGTAGTTGATGGTCCAGGCAGCAAGATGTCTGTCCACTCCAACGTCCTCCAGCTTCCCCATCAGCAGTGCTGGTCTGATGGTATTGAAAGCACTGGAAAAGTAAAAGAACATGACTCTCACTGTTGTACCGGTGGTCTCCAGGTGGGTGAGTGCCCGCTGCAGCATTGCATCCTCCACTCCGATGTCAGGTCGGTAAGCAAACTGCAGTGGATCCAGGGTGGGGTTCACCACGGTGCGTAGGTGAGCTAGGAAGAGTCGCTTCATGGTCTTCATCAGGTGGGAGGGTCAGGGCAACTGGTCTAAAGTGGGCCGGTTCCTTGGCGTGCATCGTTTTGGGAACCGGTACCACACAGGATGTCCTCCAGAAAGTGGAATACCTCCCAGAAGTGTTAGGTTTCCAGAGCTGGGTGGATTGGCTGTGTGTCTTTTCCCTTTTCTCTCAAAGGGTGGCAGGCTACTTGAGTCCAGCTGGATTCCATTACCTCAATCTGTGGTGGTCTTTAAGAAGGAGCAGTCTCCCTCAAGCAGAGAAAGCTGGAGCAATTTAAGCGTTGAGTTTTCTCCCTCCTGTTGGTTCTTCTGTCTAAAACCTGATTGTACTTCTGTGCTTCAGGATCCACTTTGGAAAAGACTCTTGTCTAATCTACTTCCCCCGAGGCTTCTGTCCTGCTCCTTCCTCAGGCTCACCAATATTGGCCTTCATATCCCCTGGCTCAAACCTGTCTAACCTCACCTCCTAACAACCTGAAAGACAGTGCCTTCACTCTCAAACCCCAACATCTACTTCCAACCAGCAAAGACCAGGCTTCGTGGACTCCTATTCACTGTAAGCTGACTTAAATTGCTTTAAACAACTTTCCATAATCCATCCATCCCCAATTAAACAACTGGCAGCTTTCTTTATTACGTATTTCTGTCTACTTGATGCCCATGATTTTTGACATCCTTCAAATCACAACGAACGGCTGCTTATATTTGATTAATTGTTTTAAAAGTTGTATCATGTACATGTGGTGTCTCATTGGTAGAATTCAGAAAGAAGAACACTTGAAAACGATTCACACAATTTTGTCTTCCGGAGGGGGGAAACATTTACTGACAATTCCAAATACCTACAGCTGTCTTAAACACTTCATAAGTTCAGCGCAACATCATGAGTCAGTTTTTCCCCCAAAATTGCAGACCCATAAAAAAGCTGTATTTATACCCTAGCTCTAAGTGCTATTTCCAAATCTTGCTAGTGTGTGGCTCTGATTTCCTAAGTGTGTATGTGCGCAACTAAATGCTATGTCGAAATCTTAGTGTGTGTGTGTGTTGTTGCCAGTTTTGTGTGTTATTTTTACAGGAAAGAGATTTTTCCTGTTTTTGCCAAGATCTCTTGGCTCAAAATCCTACGTGAAGATCACCAGTTAAGATCTTGTTTTTTCCAAGATTTGTACGTGACCCCTGCTTTCCATTGTTTCTGTGTGCTAATGTTCAAACACCCTGACCACTGTATTCTCTGTTTGTGTTGCTAATTATGTATTAGGCTTTGAAATATGTTTACACAGTGTGAAAGTTATATAGCACCACTAAAAATATTAAAACACACAAAGACCAAACTGTTTCAATGCTTCAAAAGATTTATTTTGCAATAGAAATAGATAAGGTTTATTAGAGCAAAAAGCATTCTCTCTTTAAGACATTCAGTGGACTCTTTCGAAGCGGACCAGAGAGACAATCCACTCCCAGAATCTTGTGGCTTTTTTCAATCTTTGGCATTACAGCAGACGGGGTGAACATGAGTACAATTGATTAGACATCAAGGTTGGGATGTTTGTTTAATCCATAGTGCAGACAGATGGTAATCTTTTAAGGCAACTGTAATCTACTTCACATCTGCAAGCTGTAGGAAAAACAAGTAAAATTGGCAAAGGCAATACATTTTCACCATAATACGACCTGATTAAAGACAGAGAGAACTACATTGCTTTTAGCCAGCTAGACATACATTATACATACTAAATGTTTGAATGTGTTAGCAATGCCTTACAATGCTACAGTACACGGACCAGAGAGATAATCCACTCCCAGAATCTTGTGGCTTTTTTTCAATCTTTGGCATTACAGGAGATGGGGTTAACATGAGTACAATTGATTAGACATCAAGGTTGGGATGTTTGTTTAATCCATAATGCAGACAGATGGTAATCTTTAAGGCAACTGTAATCTACTGAACATCTGCAAGCTGTAGGAAAAACAAGTAAAATTGGCGAAGACAATACATTTTCACCATAATACGACCTGATTAAAGACAGAGAGAACTACATTGCTTTTAGCCAGCTAGACATACATTGTACATACTAAATGTTTGACTGTGTTAGCAATGCTTTACAATGCTACAGTACACTACATTAAACTAAAAACATTACACTAGCATTACACTACATTATGTAGTGTACTTACACTACACTACATTACCTAAATGGTTAATTGCAAGGCAGTTATAACTCCTGGTTCGTTTAGGCCTTGCTGGGTCCTTCTTCTTCTTCCTGCTCTTCTTGTCCTTCTTCTTCTTCTTCTTTTTCTTCTTGTCCTTCTTCTGCTTCTTCCTCTCCTCCATGATCTGCTTCTTCATCTTCTAAAAAGATTAAGTATTTAGGGGTAACTTATATTCAAGATCAGTTACTATAACTATAATAAGCTAAATAAACAAACCATCTAAAGCCCCTTCCTCCTCATCAAATTCATCTTCTAGATCTGGAAAACAAAAACACAGAGATTTACACTTTTATATTTTAGTACAAAGATTGATGTTTATAAAGGAATTGTAGGTGACCAGCCAAGTACCAGTCAAGGACCCATCTAGAAAAGTTGGGAAATTTTGAATGGCTGCTACTGTAGAAAGCAGGATGCTGCCTATAGCGTGGCACTTTTATGTTGTTCTTTGGTTTTCACAAACATGACTGGCTGTGATGCTGACTTGGTTACTATTACTTTGGTGTAATAACTTAGTATAATTTGTATATATCTTTTGAAATAATGTTTAAGATGAAAAGGTTGACAATTTCAATAATCACTCTATCAGGAATGGCGTACGATTCCCTTTCCCTGGGTTTTATTGATGACATCAGTATTTCCTTTTTATTTTACAGTTACATTTCTGAAGTCGTAGATTTCTAACAATGAAATATGGTGCGCTTTCACATTTTGCCTTGTTTACCCAACAAACTCTATGATCGACTGCACAATTTAAGTACACCTGTGGCAACACTGATTAGTTGAATTTAGTTTGAATAGGTAACATTAAGTAAACAAGGCATCCTTTTGTTGAAACCAAGTAATAGTGCCTGGACATAATGTACCTCAGTTGAATCGGAACTGTATCCAAATCTGGCTTCTCTGAGTGAGTTTATTATATTTTCCACATGCTAATCAAATTTCAATTTCTAAATCAATCAATAAATAAATTAATAACTAAATAAATTCAAATTTCACCTTCCACAGCAGTTTCCTCATTTTCAGGGTCTACTGTAGAACACACAAAGCTAGGTCTGTCTGTCTGTCTGTCTCTCTGCATGTCTGCTGTCTGTCTGCCTGCCTGCCTCCTTGTCTGTCTGTCTGTCTGCCTGTCTTTACATGATTTATATCACTGTGTGCTCACCTTTAAAAAAAAACTCACCTTCATGTTCATCCTCAGCCTCTGTGGAAGTTAAACAGATTCATTTTAGGCGTATTTTACGTACTGAACTGTTCTATTTCATATTTTGAGTTGGAGACTGTAGAGACAAGTTCAAGTCTAATGAATAATTACTGGAGTTAGTTCACACAAGTATCTGTAGTTACTGGATTAGTAATGATTATTCAGGATAGACTCACCTGCAGAAACTCCCTCCTCAGTTTCAGTTTCATTCTTGGCATCTATGGATCATAAATAATTATATTATAGGTGAATTTTGTTCACTAACCTCCTCCAACTGGTTGCTGCTCTGTTTTTTTCATAAAACAAAAGTTTTTAACTTTAGAAAAACAACTTATGGCTTAATCACAAATTAGCACAAAGCTGATATGGCACACCTTTGGAAACAGCCTCCTCAGTCCTAGTTTCATTTTTGGCATCTGTGGGGGATAAAAAAATATTTTATAGGTGGATTTTATTCACTAACCTACTCTAACTGATTGCAATGTTTGCCTTAATCCCAAATTAGCACAAAGTTGATATGGCTCACCTTTGGAAACAGCCTCCTTAGTCCCAGTTTCATTCTTGGCATCTGTGGAGGATAAATACTGTGTTATTGTAGAGTTACTTCTCAGAATCAGTTCTTCTATCTGGTTACAGCTAACCATTTGGTTTGTCTTAAGCACTCAAGAGAAACTACAGCTATTTAAATATGTTCCTCCTAACTGGTTTAAGTTGGTATATTTGGTTCATTTGACTCAATCACATTAGACACCTGAAACTTTAATGTGTCACAATATCAGCCATATTAAACTCATCTGAAATAGGAAATGTGCCACGGCTGAAAAGGTAGCACCTAAGGGCTCATATGCATAAAAAAACTTAAGACTACGCTCTTAATTAATTCACTTCAAAATGTCTTTAATTATATGTTTTCTCTTAGAAGATTTACCATGCAGAGAGTAAATTTATTCAGAGAGCAACCTTAAGGGAGCCCCTTAAGAGGAAAAAATGTTCGAATTAGTGAGGAAGATTTTTAGTAAGCATAAAACTGGATTAAGCAGAGAAGATGGTGGAAATAGAGCTGTCTGGCTGGACCGCCGCCGGTAAAATACAATTAGTTATATAAAGACAAAAATTTACTTTTTTATCTCCATAGTTCAAGATGTATTGTACAGTATCTGTAAAGTAGCTTGAGATAATATGTGTTGTGAATTGGTGCAATATAAGTAAGCTGAATTGAATAAAAAAAATAAATAAATGGAAAAGTGTTGAATAATCATGAGAACAATCTATATAATACAAAAAAAAAACACAATTTTGATAGTATTATATACAGTTTGAGCTATAGCTGAGTACAAAGATTGAAAATATCCTACAGTGTATTACTGCTCTAAGACAGACATTTCTGTCAAGTCTTCATTAAAATAACTCTATGCAACTATATGAATTACTCTTATGCTCTGGTTCCTTGGCAGACATTTTTAGGCTAAGGCAGAATCTCCCCACAAAACAATCTTGGTGAACACTGACCATGCTGTCCTCTACCTCAATACAGTAAAATACCTTTAGGATATTATTTAGTAGAAAAAATATACCTTTAAATATAGCACACTATGCTGTAAAAATACGCAAGTATTGGGCTTACATTTATTAAATGCCAATACTGTATATTGTACTTACTAGAAGCAAGGCTGAGAGCCAGCAGGGCACAAAGAAAGAATATCAAAGTAAGCAGCTTCATGATGCAGGTGGAGAAAAAAATCACTTGCAAAACATAAACATAGGAATCAAAGAGAATAAATTATTTTGAATCCTTAACAGTTTTTACCCAACTTTGGAGCTGAACTACCTTCCCTCGTTCAACTAAGCTTCAGACTACAGCCTCAGCTTGTCTGTTTCGAAGTGGTGATCAACACCAGAAGCAAACCTTTTATATTGTTTTTACCAGAAGCAGGATGAAGGTAAGCAAACACACGCAAAAAACACACATATAAAATGACCTGTGTTCATTGCAGCTTTGGTATTATGCGGTTGTTATGCTTGTATCACATATCATGACTCTGCCTGCTCTTTCAGTTTGAAGTTATTTGTTTAGAAAGGAGGCTATTTAAACATCAGTATCCCTCTTAAGTTGTCCAACATCCCTTTTAGGTTTATTGTTCAGTAATTCTAAAATAAATATCAACCTTACCTGAAATGTACAATCTGAAGTTACTTAAAACTAGAAAACACAAATCATTGTTTAATATCCCAGTTGCACATTTTAGCCATTTACAAAAATAGTCACTAGATAAATTAAAACCAAGGTTCACTTTAAAACACAGTTACATTTTAGCAAAGGATCTGTTGACAGTTTCCAATCATCAGACCCAAGAAAAAACTGCTTAAATGAGAAACAGTAAAAAAAAAGAATTATAAGGATAAAGAATTATAAGAGTCTCTTGCTAAAGGCCTGCAACACATTTTATAGGACAGATAAAAGAAAACCACCCAGTGTTGACAGGGGAGCTGAAGGTGAATATAAAAGATTCCTTAAAAAGAGGACATGTGGTTAATTTAAAAAGAAATAGACAGTAGTGTCAAAAGTACACATATTTATTTCTTAAGTAGAAGTATAGATACTGCAGCTTAAAAACACTCTGCCAAAAGTTGAAGTATCAACTTGACCTCTTTACTTAAGTAAAAAGTATGTGCTCCAAAAACTACTTAAAGTATAAAAACATAAATTAACCATTATAAAAAAAAACAGCCAGATGCCACTTTATGAATTGAAAGCTCAATTTTTCCACTATTTCGAAATATTTTTTGAGATAGGGCGAAGGATGAGGGAGGTCTTGTTGGTCTCCATCTCCCGATACGCTCTCACCTGTGTCCGACCTTTCAGACATTTCAACATCATTTTCTGAATCCGACATTGTAGCATGGCATAGACAATTCATGTTTGCAGTTTGAAGAACACCTGCTTGCTTCTGATGATTTCCTTTAGTTAACCAATGAGTGTTTGCGTTATATGACTCAACCAATGACATTAGTTTTTACTAGATTTGGATGGTGCCACTCATCTGCATTGGATGGCGCACATGACGTGAAATAAATATTTAGAAACATTAAACCGAAGTTAAGAGTAACAAGTAATGTTTGTTTTAAAAATGTAAGAAATATAAAGTACAGATATTTGTGTGAAAATGTAATGAGTAGATGTCAGAAGTATGAAGAAAAATAAGTAATAGAGTAAAGTATAGATACCAAAAAAGTGTATTTAAGTACAGTAACAAAGTATTTATACTTCATTACTTGACACCTCTGGAAATACAATATATAAAGAGTGCCTTTTTCAATAAGGTTGTACCATTAATTTTCTAAAACGTTTCTTTCCCGCTCTATTTAGCAAAACCTTAAACCGTATCAATTTGTGGTTACGTTTGTACTATGTGTCTCTTTAAAAGGCATGTGTCAGTTCAAACATGAAACAAGATCAGGGAGTTGTCAGTGAGGACTTTATTTGATCTGCTAACATCCTTTATATTAGTTTAGTTTGAAGGAAATATAAACGTCAGGCTACACTGATAAGACTGCTAAAGTAGAAGTATAAATACTAATGTTTAAAAACACTTTTGTAGAAGTTATAAGTACAACTTATAAGTATAAACTTAAGCTTTTTACTAAAGTAAAAGTATAACAGCACAATTTTTAACACTACTTGAAATACAAAATAAAAAGTAATGCGCAAAAAAATGGTAAAGGTACAGTGGAGGATTTTTGCAAATTTTTTAAAAAACCCGCCCTCTCCATTAAAAAAAAAGCACTTGCAGAACCCTATAGCCGCTGCCGAGACGGAATGTATATTAAATTCGTGTGAGAACATGCATCGCCCATTTTCTCCACTCCCCAGAAATAGGGTGTGCCGGAAATGCTGGTGTTTAGGGCATAGATCTTGCAATCCTGAGGTTCAGGGTTCAAGCCCCATTCCCAGAGACTGCCACTCTTGCTCTCTGAGCAAGACCTGTAATCTTACACTACTGCCTGGTCACCCCACGATGGCAGCCCACTGCTCCCCAAGGGGTTGGCTTAAATGCAGAGCTAAATTTCTCCCATATGAGATCAATAAAGTTCAATTATTATTAATATTATTTTTGTTTCCCCTCCTCCATGCTCTATTTAAAAGATGCTGTTTGAATCGCTCATACAAGCTGTTTCCACTATGCCAGACTCACCATAGGAAAGTGAAAATGGGGACAAGCACGTAAGACTTCCGTAAATAGACATA
The DNA here is from genome assembly GCF_000732505.1 of Cyprinodon variegatus. Lineage (NCBI taxonomy): Eukaryota > Metazoa > Chordata > Actinopteri > Cyprinodontiformes > Cyprinodontidae > Cyprinodon > Cyprinodon variegatus. Next base: position 120,600 of record NW_015151787.1, on the reverse strand, counting down.
TCACCAGAATGATCGACAATTAGGAGGACCACCTATTTTTAAAATCCACCCTGAAAAAAGAACATCCCCCACTATACCTTTAAGGACAAATGCTATACATGTAATGTAACTGCAGTACCCTATTGGAGGAACTTTTTTCTTCAATTCTGTACGATAACTTTCTTATACCTAATTTTCTTAGTTTTATAACTAATGTCAGCGTTGTTTAACTTTGCATCGCCTTGAAAAACAATTGATATTGGTATGTGGTGACCAACAAGTTGGAGAAGTAATGAGTCCAACTATATAGGAATTAGATGTCTGGATGAAACAAATTATTTTGATGAATTTTTATTTTTTTTTTTATATCAACAGGCCATAACGAAGGTAAACTTAAATGAAAAAAAACAACAACTAATAAGTCTATTTTTTTTAAATGTAAGATTTAGAAAGTAGAGCCAGCCAAAATGTCTACTTATGTAATGAAGTATTTGTACTTTGTTACTTGACACCTCTGCCCACAAGTAATGGAGGAACTAACTGTGAACCATGGAGAATTCAAGCTGACAAATAACATTAATTAGGGCTACACAGGTGATTAAAAGAAGAGATGGAAAACAGCTGGGAAAGAATGTGCACTGAGTAAAGCAGGAAACACAGAAAACAATAGAGCATACAGCTTAACATACTGTATGCAGGTAGCCTAAAATTAACAATCACATAGATACATAAACAATTAAAACAAAAAATAAATAAAAAACTATGCTGATGAAGATTTTCAGTCATCCAGGTCATAGTCATTCCGTAAAAGTTTAAAAAACAATCCACTGGACTTGGTTTCCAAGTGTTAGGGTTAGACATTTCACTTCCCCTCCAGGAAGCTTTCTCAATTCAAATGTCTGGATCTGCAGTGAGTTTGAGTGTTTATATAGACAAGGCCTTGTATTACTTGGAAACATGCAAATTGAAACCGACGAGCGGGTCGTTTGGTTCCATTGTTTGCCTGTAATATCTGAAACCTGTCTATGATTCTGAAGGTCGGTCGTTATAGGAGGTATTTTTCACCTGGCTGAAGAGAGGAGGTACTTTGTTCCTCTGTGATGGGGTGGGGGGGTGATATCAGGAAGGGATCATCTCTATAACTGAAATTGTAAGTTTTTGGAAGCTGGAATCTGAGTCCACCACCTCTGTTTAAGGTTGGTTTTTCTTTAACATAGATGGGTTCCTTCACGCCCCTCTCAAACCACCTATTTTCTTTGTAACAATACCTCCTTAACGACCGACCCTTAACAATCATAGACAGGTTTCAGGTATTACAGGAGACAATCCCCCCCTTAACGGCAATCCCCCTTTAACGACCGACCCCTAGAATCATAGACAGGTTCAGATATTACAGGCTAACGATGGAACTAAACGACCCATTCATTGGTTACCATTTGCATGTTTCCAAGCAATACAAGGCCTTGTCCATATAAGACTCAAACTCACTGCGGATCCAGACATTTGAATTGAGAAAGCTTCCTGGAGAGGTGGCGAAACGTCTTTGAATCTTGAAAACCAAGTCCAGTGGATATTTTTTGAACTTTTACGGAATGACTATGACCTGGATGACTGAGAACCTTCATCAGCATATTTATCCAGCATGTGAACATTCTGGTCCTCAAAAGAATGTCCTTTGTCCACAAGGTGTAGATGTACTGCAGAGTCTTTTCCAGAAGAGGCTGCTCTTCTGTATTGGGCCATGCGTCTGTGGAGAGGTTGTTTGGTTTCTCCAATATAAAGATCAAAGCAATCATAAGGGATTGTGATGTTTTTGCTTTTAATTTTCTAACAGCTGTCTTCTGCTGAGTGAATTTTAAATTTCCTTGTTGATTTGATAAACTCCCAGTTTTGGTATCCACAGTTTGGGAGAGAATCTTTGATGTGTTTCTGTTCTTTGTGCTCCCCTTCTGTTTTAGTAGGGACATTTTCTGCCCGGTGTTGTAAGGTTCTGATGACTGAGAGTTTGTGTTCCAGTGGGGGGTGTGAGTCAAAAAGAAGATACTGGTCCGTGCGAGTAGGTTTCCTATACACTTCAATGTCTAGGCTTCCATCTCCTTCCATGCTTACCAGGCAGTCCAGAAAGGGTAGTTTGTTGTCCTTGGCATCCTCTCTGGTGAATTTGATGTTATGGTCAACAGGGTTGATGTGCCTTGTGAAAGCTTCCACTTCCTCTTGCTGGATTTTGACGAATGTGTCATTCACATATCTAAACCAGTGGCTTGGTGGTATTCCATTGAAAGTGTCTAAAGCTCTCTTTCCATTTCTTCCATATAAAGATTGGCTACAATTGGTGATACTGGAGATCCCATTGCGCAGCCATGCTTCTGTCTGTAAAAATTATCTCTGAATTTGAAATAAGTTGTGTAAAGACAAAGGCCCAGTAGTGTGCAGATCTGGTCAGGAGTGAAATTAGTCTTGTTGTTTAAGTCACTATCTTGTTGAAGACTTGTCCTGACTGTTTCCACTGCCTCTGTTATAGGTATGCATGTGAAAAGTGAAGTAACATCAAACAACACCAGAGTTTCTCCTGGTGCCATCCTTAAATGTTTGACTTTGTTAGCAAAGTCTTTGGAGTTTTCTATGTGATGTGGTGGGTTTACCCCAAAGGGGGCTAAGATATGCCATTATACAGTAGCTGTAAGTTCACGTCACATTTTCAGCGGTCTTCTGGAACACATCAGATACACTGATATGCGTTGGAAATAAGTTCTTGATAACTTACAGAAGTTATGCACAAGTTATTCATAGGTTTTGGATAAGCTAGATGCCCCAACTTATGGGTAACTTATACTTAATTTATATCAATGTTTAGATAGCTTACCGGTAACATATGCCCCTCGTATGAGCATATATGTTGTGAAATGTTTCCGTATGTCAACATGTGCCAGCATGCTTCAGTGTGTTTTAGCGTGCTCATAACTTATACAAAACTTACCCATAACTTATCAGCGTTTTGCAAGATTTTTGGTACGTCAGGCATGCATTGGTCTAAATCTGCAAGTTGTGACAACAACAGCACTAAAAAAAAAGTATTTTATCCAGAAGTCCTGTGCTTCTGACATCACTCATTAACATTAAAGTGAAGTTAAAAACACTTTTAAGCTGTCAAACAAGAATGTTACATTTTATACAACGAGCAGCAGTGATCAGTAAAAGCTCCCTTTCAACAATAAGTTGGGTCATAATTCAATTTTAAGAAAAACTAAACTCGTTAGTTCATATAGTAGTATGGATTTATAGTTTCCTTAGTAAAAATGGATATATATATTTGTTCGATTTAAAAAATAAAAAATAAAACATTAGTATTTTTAGGCATAAATACACAGTTTTTCATCTTGTATGGCAGTGATTATGAACTGTGGAAGTTAACAGAAGAGAATATTCAACTATTCCTTAGAAAACTCTTGTGACTGTCAATCATCATGTAAGCATCAGTTGAAACACATGTAACTGAGTCAGGGAGTCTAAAAGATGACTGTTTGCACTGCAAACACTGACACTATATCAGTTCCAGTAAAGCAAGTAATAACTTCAACAACAGTTGGATTGACCCTTTTGTTCAATGAGTCAGCAGCAGCATACAGTAATCTCATATTACCCTTTCCATCCATTACTTAACATGTTGAGAACTGAGTAAATAGTGAGATACACTAATTGGGAATTGCAAAATGGTGTTTAAAAATATAAAAAATATTTGGATCAGTATCACCCTCCATCCTTTATACCACCCAACCAGTTCTGTTTAGCTGTAGATACACAGAACTGGCTTGGAAAAATGTTATCAGACTGTTATAGTATGAAAACCAAGCAAAATCCAATAAACATCAGGGAAAATACCCATTAGGAGCAAGAGACAAGGAAGCAACCAAACAACAAGAAACCAGCAAACAGGAACTGTAGAGGTGCTATATTTATGGGGAAAAGAACAAGGGATGGACTAATAAGCTGATATGGATCAGGTGTAATGGGACTAACTAGGAGGAAGCCAAGGCGAAAGGAACAGGCACAAGGGGCAACAGTGAGCAACTAAAGAAATACCACACTGACAAAAAAAAAAAAAAAACAACTACAAAGGAACTACCCTGAAAATGTAATTACTTCAAGCTTTAAAGTTTTATTTTTGTATTAAATCCAGAACATGTTATCTTTTTAAAGTATTCATATTTCTACTTTACTTTGTTGCAAGTGTTTATTCATAATAAAATAATATGGGATATGTAAAAAAAACCTGTCAATCGATAGAGGAGGCTTGTCAGCAACTGACCAATCGCAATTCGTCCCAAAGTGAAAATTTCCCATGCAGGAGCATACTACCACAAAGTTACAGGATTTTGCATAATACATGTGAATTTGGGTTTAAAATGCATGTAATAAAGGGTTGAATGTTGTCAGTGAGAAACATGAAATTTCAGCTTATTTAGTACACACACAGTAGAACACAGTAGGGCTTGGAAGTTAAATGTGAAAGATGAACAAAAGCTGCTGATTGCTTGATCAGCTGACCACAAATGATATAAAATGGAGCAACTATTTTCATGTCGGTATGTAGGTAATATTTATTCAATATCTTGGAGATCAACAAAGCACTGTGCTAAGTTATTCATAATCTATTTTTATTTTTAAGCAATTTGCAAAACAGTCTAAATTTCCATTTTCTTATGTATGGTAAGGTGCTTTTTGTAGAGCTTTGTGAAGAGAGTAAATAAGTACCACATAGAAGAAGGCTCAAAAAACTAAATATAGAAAAAATGTAGTGCTTAGAATATTTTCTCCATTCTTTCTAAATTCAGCTTTGCTTCTTACTGTCTCTATAGCTGACCTTTATAATTTTCTGTCTTAAGCTCTACTGTCATTCTGGTCCTGCTTAGAGATCATTTCTGTAAAATCCTACTTTACTAATGACAATATTTGTGATGATTAGTTTTGGTTGAGCATGAAATGAAAAACCTATGCATGCTAAAACCATTTTATGTACATGGGTAATTAATTTGATTGTTTTATGATTACATTTGGTTTGCAAAAGGAGGATAAATTGCAAATTGACTTGATGATCATGACTCTAATTCTTTTTGATAAAAGTATAATTATACAAATATTATAACTGTCAGAGAGCAGTGAAGTTTGTGGTTTGTTTTTGGAAACTTCTGTCTCCACCTGAGGGAGCCATTGGATCAGCCTAATCTGATCCAATCTCCACCTGATCAGATGTGCTGCTGCAATAAAATAGAATAGAAAAGAATAGATTTTAACTGTATTGTCATTACACTGTCACAAGTACGAAGCAACGAAAAGTTGTGTGCATCTATCCAGAAGTGCTATACAGGATATAAATATTTATTTACATGTGCGCAGGGACCAAATATGTAAATACTATAAACTGTATTTATAAACAGAGAGTAATTGTAAGAGGCTAAAAACAAATTAATACAGGAGAAATAATGACAGATAATAGCAGATAAAAGATTTACAGATTACATACAACTATGGTGGTGAGATACGTGTAAGTGCTGTTTGATCCGTAGGTTGCTGTATAGTTTCAAAAAATAGTTTTCTATGAAATAATAGTTTTTCCAACCATTTTGTTTTTTATTTAATTTCCTTTTCTAAGACAGAACAAAAGAAACACACTTTGGACCTGACCTTGAGAGTCCTTATCTTTGATGAGTTGTTTTTATTGCACCCCAACTCCTTGGATCACAATAAACAACTCATCTGTAACTTAATTTAGAAACTGTAAAAAATAAAGTTAATATTTTTTATGAGCATAAAGTGGTTGGGGGGTGGGTGAAAAGGGGAACTTCAATTTTTTCTTTTTTCTTGTCTGCTCCAGCCATCTCTTTCTCCTTTCTTAGAACGATCTGGACACTTTAAAAGTTGTGCTCTCTGAATGAAGGTGGGAAAGTATGTGTTCACCAACATGACAGTCAATAAAAGAGTCTGAAGCTTGTGGGGCAGCAGGTGGTCCATGGTTTCATAGCCCTGACCAAGTCATTAGGTATCCAGGCTTCCATGTATTACATGCAATTAAGGATGTAGGTGTATTTAAAAACAATGTTTTCATTATGTTTATTAAAATTCATCCATTAGCCTATAGGTCATTATGCTAATACTTGCTGGCGTGAAGTCTGTTACTGGTAGAACTCAAGTAAAAATATGTCTACATTGGTGAAATCCTTTTCCTAGCTGCATCCACTCCTTATCCTCACTTTACTATCAAAACTCGATTCAAAACCAGAACTAACTGCAATGCCCCACCAAACACCCACATTTTGAGCGAATACCGAGTCTGAGTGGAAATGCCAATTCCATTGGTCAACACATTCAATAAAGCTTTGGCTCATCTCATAATATCTCTGGTTTCTGGATCTTAACCCCCCAACATGCCTGCAGTAACAATAGACTTCTGGTCTCCATTCCACAACTGGCACCCAAAGGCTCTAATCAAACTTCCTGGTGAAAACTGCTCACCCTCCATTGCTCTCAACTCCTTCAGGGCAGCCCTCTACATCACCATCTTCCTTTATGCTAACCCACCCGTGGACAACCCCCCTTCAGATTCCCTCTCAGTCTCCCTGGGGCTCAAATGTAACTCTTACCAAGTCTAAGTTTTTTTCTTATCAAGTACTTGTCTCCATGTATGTTTATAATTATGTTTCACTGCGGGCTGTGAGATTGCGAATGACACTTTCAGCTATCTATTTTCTTTCTTTTTGGAGTTTTTTCGACAGTAGGCTGACAGGAAAGTGGAGAGAGGGGGACAGAAAAGCGGCAAAGGACCACAGGTCGGATTCAAACCCAGTTCGGCCACATCAAGGACTAAGGCCTCCATACATGGGTTGTGCGCGCTAACCACTGCACCACCTAAGCAGACTGACACTTTTAACTGTTAAAAGAAATAAAAATGCTTTGTATTCATAAAAGATTATTGTAATTTTAATCTCTGACATTTATAGTTTGGTGTTGAGCTGTGAAACACGATGAACAGGGATTGATTTGGGATTGTTGACATTATAAAGGCACCCAACATATCCAGAGAAAAACCTTCCAAAAATGGCAGATAAAGACGCAAAGACAACTTCTTTTCATGCTTCAGAAACTTTAATAGGTAAAAGAAGAGAAAATACAGTTACTCTGCAGAGAAAAGCTTTGCATAAAATACTCTTTCCAGAACTCTTCCTTTTTGGCTCTTTGGTGCATGACCTCAGAGACAATCAACCTGACTTTCTTTATCTTGTCTCTTCAAACACTTAGCAATGCAGTAACAGAAGATAGGTTAAGAAAAATAAGACTGATCAGATTTTTTCTACGTAATAAGTCTTCACTTCTGATGTTTACTTCCTGACACAGACGAATGGGTATCGTTGAATGCATAGATAGTCCATCCAGCATCTGCATGCTAAATATGGGGATTAAAAGATTGTTATTAAACTTCTCAGAGAAACTTATTATTCAGAATAATGGTTAGCATTTTTTTTTTAGATTAATTAAATATCACAGTATTTTCCTGACTCTTTAATCTGATTACCTGAGTAGTTCATGACAAGGCAGCTGTGTCTAGAACTTGTCCTCGGCATGCCCCTGCACCAGGATTGATACCTGAAAGGAGTCCCATCGCTCCAAAACCAGTAACGCTCCTAGAGAAGATTAGAGCAAACAACTTTTAAAGCACATTCTACAACATAGTATGAGGAGATTCTTCACAGCTTTATAAATAACAGCAGGCTAAAGATGTCTAATTTTATTTGTACATTTATTGCCTAGGTAGTTATTAATAACTTTTTTAGGTAAAAATAAAAATAAAAAAATGTAAAGTTGTGCATCAATTTTAGAAAACAATACTAGGAATGGTTCCTTAGACATACCTGCTGAGCATCAGAACCTCCGATCCAAGTATTTTTGTATGAACGAGTCCTGCCGTAAATATAGCTTCTTAGCCAATTGTATTCAGTTGAGCTTCGTACAGATGCAAGGTTTCCACCACGGGCGATACAGAAACGCTGAAGTGGTATTAAGACACAAAAAGGAAGAAACTATTATCTGACAGGAAAAATGTTTGCTAGTACTGAAATCCTGCTGTTATTTTCTGAAAATTATTTTTAAATTTAAAGTATACAAATCGCTATATACAGAGAGCATGTTACCTCAGCCTGAGCCCAGGGGTAACTAATTCCAACATAGAGGTAACAACGAGATCCATATTTTGTCCAACCTCTGGGGCAAGATGTCGCTCTCTTTACCACGTGGCTTTTCTCTGATTGAAACACAGTAAAGAATGTAAAAGATTAAAATATGAAGACCTTTTTGCAAAAAAATTTTATGTTGCAATTTTTCTGATGCAAAAAATTGTTTACATTTTTTTATGTTTCTTAAAAACATAATTTTTTGAAAAATTCCATTAAATCCACAACCTACCTGATTGGTCTGCATCACTTTCAGTTTCTTCTTCTGAAAGAATTGCACATATTTTAAGTAATTTATATACTTGACTTTGATTGGTTACTTTAACAACAGTTAGAGGGAATTAGATTCAAACTAACCCTCTGGAGCTGCATCCTCCTCCTCAGATTCATCTTCTAAAGCAGGAAAAAAAAAACTAACATTAATTAACAGTTAAATAAAGTATATGTTTTAAAATAGATAAGGGAAAAATAGATTCCATTCACTGAGCAGGTTTCCTTCGTCATCTTTGACAGTTAATTAAATTTTTACTCACCTTCTGGAGCAGTTTCCTCATTCTCGGGTTCTGGACAAATAAAAATGAAAGTTAAAAGAACAGTAGAACTCTTAAACATAAATCTAAAATGATGTAAATGGTCTCTTTATTATTTCTTTCTTGATCATGATGATGTATTGTGGGCTCACCTTCAGAAACAACCTTGTCAGTTTCACTTTCATCCTTGGCCTCTGCGGAATTTAAATGGCTTCATTTAAGGTGTATTTTATGTACTCAGCTATTCTATCTGATTTTTTTCCACTATTTCTCAGCCCTGAAGTGCATTTATTTAGAGAGACAAGTTACTCAACTAATCACAAATTAGTTCTATTATTACTCAGTTTAAGTCAACTTTTATTATATTATTATTATTAAACTTTCTGTATTTGATTGGATTTTAGTCTATTATAATGATTTATTGTACACCCACCTTCAGAAACAGCCTCTTCAGTCCCAGATTCATTCTTTGCATCTATGGAGGGAAAATGCGGCATTATTGCAACCAATCTTTATGCACTCAGCTCGTTTATCTGATTACGGCTGGGAACACGGAAGGAGAGCAACGACACTTAAATCTGAGCTCCATTATTGGGGAGCTTTTAACCTAAACATGTCACTTTGGCCATGTAGAACTTTTTTTTGTTGACATTTTTTATTTTTTTCTTGTGAGCACATTACAATACAAAGGTAGTTACTTTTAGGGAACGCACAATGTTACTACCGCCAAGTTACATCTGAAACAACTTTGTTACATCTAACAACTTTTAACTAACAGGGAAAGACAGGTCTACCTGAAATAGCAGGGGTAAATTATATACCAGGCTGTTTTGAAATAAAGTATGAGAGATACATACATTTATTAATCCTTAGACGCTACAGGGCATAGATTAAATAACAGGCGTTGCATGGTCATCCATTCCATACTTCTCTTTGTTCAAGACCAGCGTGTTTAACCAAATTGGCCCACCTCTTAGTGAATATATAGAAAATTAACATTGATAAAAAAAAGCACAACACGGAAACTTGTCTTCTTACCGTGTACTAGTATCTGTAATGCTTTAAGGATGAACTCAACATTAGTTTAAAGCAACTATAATGTAGAGTCATATGTAGTGGACACATTATACATATGTTTAATATGCCAATCTGTAAAAAGATCCTGGTATTAGATTTAGAATTTTACATGCAAATATTTTTAGCTACCATTCGGATGAAATTTTTTTTTGATATTATTATACTTGTGATTCTATAGAAATGATTTATGTATATCATATGTCAGACATAATATACTTACCAGCTGCAAGGCTGAGGGCCAGCAGGGCACAAAGGAGGAATGACAGAGTAAGCAGCTTCATGATGGAGACAATGCAGTTGGAGAAAAATGTTCACCTCGAAAAAGGAGAAAACAGACATCAAATTGTTTACTGTAAATAAATAATTGTTGGTATAACATAAAATGAAAGAAATTTCAGAGCAGAATTACCTTCTTTCTTTTAGTGTAGTTTCAGACTTCAGCCTCAGCTTTTCTGTCTGGAAGTGGTGATCAGCTCCAAAACCAAACCTTTTTATATTGTTTCTACCAGGAACTGGACCCTAAAATGATAGCATTTTGCAAACATACAAAAAAAAAACTCAAACATATAAAATGACCCATGTTCGTTATAGTGTTACATGTGTGTATCACATAACATGAGACTGTATGTTGTTTCAGTTTGACATTGTGTGTTCAAGAAGGGAGACAATTGAACTTCACTCTTCCTTCTATGTTGTCAAAACCTTTATTTTAGTCTTATTGTTATTAAGTCTAAAATATGTATTATAATGAGTGTTCTTTCAATTGTAGAAGCTGAAATCTCTGAAACAAAAACAACAAATCATTGCCAGGTTTATACATTTATACATTTTAGGTATTCACAGCAATCAGCATAAGATGAATCCTTCACAAAACCTTTATATAAATTTTAGATACAACGCATATTGGTTAACTTTTGCCTTCTAAGGGCATTGATTAGGGTTAAAGCTCAATTCAGTTTAGTTTAGTCATTTATGGCCATTTCATAAAACACGTCATCTCAAGGTAGTTTAGAGAGACAATTCAAGCAGATCATATAGAAGGATTGTTTAATTTTTCTATGTTAGGTAACCCATCTGAGTGTTACTGACTTTAGATTATCTGCTCCTCCTGGATGCATTGTAGACAGAAAACAAACAAAGAATAGCAACATTAATTTGCTGAAGGCTGGCAAAACTTTTTTAGGTAAGATAACACATAGAAGGTTGAGAGGGCAGAGATACAAATGGACATCATTGATACAAAAATAAATCGGGATTTAGTGTCACTTTAAAGAGCATG
>NW_015151787.1:105299-106804 GCF_000732505.1 Cyprinodon variegatus | reverse complement strand
GTATATATATATATATATATGTAGCCCTGGCTAAAAAAACAAAAAACTAAAATGATTTGCAAGATAATCACAGGTTTTTGCAACCTATTTTTTGACACAATTGATCATTTCCTTGTTTGTTGGACTTACTGTTTATTCTCCACCTTTGCAAATAAAAAACAAATACTGCTCTTCCCTTGTGTTTGGCTTGGTAGATCTCGGCATGCCATCGACTTCAAAAGTAGATCTTGGTTTAAAAAAGGTTGGGCACCCCTGGCTTAGAGGATAACCCAGCTCATGTTGGAGGGATTAGGTCTCGTGGCTGGCCAGGGAGTTCCTCAGTCTTCTCCAAGAATAGCAGGAGGAGGTGTTTTTAAGTTACATTCCCAACACTGGATATAGGCTATACCTGGTTTTTTGTTTTGACAAAAGCTTAGTACGTTTGTTCAATCTTTTTGTTTATTATAAATGAGTCCTACATTAATAAAATAACAACTGAGCTGTTGAGCTAGAAAAAAACATGAAAAGGGATTGATTTGGGATTGTTGAGATGATAAAGCCAACATGTCCAGAGAAAAACCTTCACAAAATTGCAAATAAAGGAGAAAAGACAGCTTCTTTCAATGCTTCAGAAAATTTATTAGGCAAAAGAAGAAAAAATACAGTAACTGCAGAGAAAAGCTTTGCATAAAACACTCTTTCCAGAATTCTTCCTTTTTGGCTCTTTGGTGCATGACCTCAGAGACAATCAACCTGATTTTCTTTATCTTGTCGCTTCAAACACTTAGCATTGCAGTAAAAGAGGATAGCTTAAGAAAAATAAGACCAATTAGATATCTTCCACATAATGATTCTTCACTTCTGGTGTTTATTTCCTGACACAGACGAATGGGTATCGATAAGTGCATGGATAGTCCAACCAGCATCTGCAAGCTAAATATGGGGATTAAAAGATTGTTATTAAACATCTTAGAGAAACTTAACATTCAGAATAACGGTTAGAATTTTTTGTTTTAGATTGATTAAGTATCACAAAAGTCTTTTTTTTCCTGACTCTTTAAACAGATTACCTGAGTAGTTCATGACAAGACAGTTGTAGCTGGAACTTGTCCTCGGCATGCCTGAGCACCAGGAATTATACCTGAAAGGAGTCCCATCGCTCCAAAACCAGTAACGCTCCTAGAGAAGATTAGAGCACACAACATTTAAAGCACATTATACCGCATAGTATGAGGAGAAGAAAGAAGTAATTGGTACATATCTGAAATCAACAAAACCTTAGAAGATTGACAAAGAAATTGATTCTTCACATCTTTATAAACAACAGCAGGCTAAAGATGTCTAATTTTAATTGTACATTTATTGCCTAGGTAGTTATTGGTACCTTTCTTAGGTAAAAGAGAAAAATAAACATGTTTAAAGTTGTGCATTAATTTTAGAAAACCATACTAATAATAGGTCCTTAGACATACCTGCTGAGCATCAGAACCTCCGATCCAAGTCATTCCGTATGAACGAGTCCTGCT
>NW_015151787.1:101750-103170 GCF_000732505.1 Cyprinodon variegatus | reverse complement strand
AAGCCAGAGTTTAACTTTACAATATATTTAACCTTTTCAAGAAGGGACCTGCAGACATTTCACAAGCATCAGGTCCAAGAATATACATTACAATGATGTGAAATCTTAACAAAACCTTTATATAAGTTTTAGATACAACACATATTGGTTAACTTTTGCCTTCTAAAGGCATTGAATAGGGTTAAAGCTCAATTCAGTTCAGTTTAGTCATTTATGGCCATTTCATAACACGTCATCTCAAGGTAGTTTAGAGAGATAATTCAATCAGATCATACAGAAGGATTGTTTAATCTTTTCTATATTAGGTAACTCATCTGATTGTCACTGACTTTGCAGCATCTGCTCCTCCTGGATGAGCTTTGTAGACAGAAAACAAACAAAGAATAGCAACATTCATTTGCTGAAGGCTGGCAACACATTTTTTATGTGAGATAACACATAGAAGGTTGAGAGGGCAGAGATACAAATGCACATCATTGATACAAAATGAAATCAGGATTTAGTGTCACTTTAAAGAGCATGAAAATACATAAAGTTCATTGTAGCATCTGCATACATGAAATATATGATAAAGAGAATTAATAATGTTTGTATTTCATTTGAAAACAAAGTTTAACAGGATTGTGAATTCATCAACAACCACGGATTTTACTTGCTCATGTAAAACAGCTGACCTACAATAAAGTAGCCTATTTGTTCAGGGGAAAGTTTAGATTCCTAGAGTGTGTTTGCTTACCTATCATATTCAACAGATACTTTACTGAAAACTAGAACCATTTACAGGGAAAATGCTCAATTTGTTTAGCAAAAATTTATTTTAATTCAAGACAAGATTGTCTTTTAATTAAAAATTGTAAGCAAGAATATACGGACATTCGTTTCTACATGTTGAAGTGCCTTTGCTCAGTGAATTTCTCACCTTTATTGAAGATATCTCATACAATGCTCTTTTAGGTTTCAGTAGCAAACTACAAAAGTTGTGGTTAATCATCCTGTTTTTGGCTCAAGTAGTTATATACAGCATGATTTTCGTTTTTTTCTATATGAACTTGTATGAGGTCAATTTTGCAATCAGTATAAATTATATGGATCCTTAACTGGCTGATAGACTGCATTTCAAACTTAGTGTTTTTCATACAAACTAGTTTTCTGCTGAATGTAAAATTTAGACTCAAGCCCATAAAACCACACTCATAAGATTATGCATTCCCATTATTTGGTAAGGATGGGGCTACATTGGAAATATTTGTCAATGAATGAGTTAATTCAAATCTTTATTTCTTGTGTTTTTTATGTTAAGGACACAAAAGTAGAGATAATGATGGGAGGAGCAGATTGATACAGGTTTGTAATCATGAGAACTCAACTAATAGAAGACGTGATCATCAACTTTATCATCATGAGCATTTAAACTGGAAAT
>NW_015151787.1:91284-98941 GCF_000732505.1 Cyprinodon variegatus | reverse complement strand
CTGATTCATCTCATCAGGAGACCAGCTATATAAGCAGCGGCTTGACTTCCCTTCAGCGCTGGAGTGTTGACCAGTTTTGGTTAGCAGAACCTGAGCCAAGTCTGACCTTAGAATCTCTGACTACTCTGGAGAGTAACCCTGATTCTAACCAGCCTTTGTCTTCTCTGCTTCATAGGAAACTCTGTCTGGAGTCTGGAGCTCTGGAGGAGCTCATATTTGGAAACCTGCCTGCCTGCTCTGAGGAGCCAAACCTGAAGAACCTCAGCCTGCATCTCCCTGCCAGTTCTCTGGAGAGAACTAGGAGAATAATTCAAGGTCTGAACCTCACTAGCCTGAAGCCAAGCTCTGCCGCTGCGAAGCTCTCTGCTGAACCCTCTGTCTCTGGACCCTACTGGTTCCCTCTCTCACCGCTCAGTCTGAACCTAATCAGGTACAACTCAGTATCAAACACTGTCAAGACGTCACTGCTGCCTGGCTAACCAAACTGTCCCACTCTACAGAGAACTCTGTGAATCCAGTCCCGGACCTGTACCAGAATCAGTGCAAACTAATAACTCTGTGTGTTTATTTAAATAAACTGTTGAAACTTTTAACCTACAATAGGGGACTGAGAGAGTTTTCGGCCAGGAGGGGGCAATAAACTGCCTTTTTTCAAAAATTTTAGGGGCCAAACTAAAGGTCACAGGGGCACGGGCCCGGGGCCAAAAAACAGGGCAAACCCTTGTGACCCTTATGCCCGGGTCACCCGATTTTTAACGCCCACCCTGAGCCCGTGGCGGACCCCCAAACAGGGCAAAGTTTCACAAAAAGGGGCAGGTTAGGGTATCGAATCGGTAGATTCACCGATTGACCACCAGAGGGCGCCGGGACACTTTGTATAACTCAGTATAGGACGATTGGCTGGGGACACCCCGCATTACTGCATATTAGACATTAGTGTGGATCTAACTATGGGACAGCCCGGTAGTTCTTTTCATTGAGACAATCGGGCGCACCGAGACATTGGACATGTCCCTGCATCGAGAAACTATGGACAAGAGGAGGCATTTAGGGTTGAGACATGTCTTGGGATGAAAGAATGTGCCAAACCGGCGCATTTTGAATGGGCCAAACGAAAACTTTGTCTTACCAGGGGCACGGTCACCCAGAGGCACTAACTGATGGACACAGGACTATACCGAAGAACTGGACATGTCTTGGGATGAGAGAACGTACCAACCCGGCGCATTTTGAATGGGCCAAATGAAAACTTTGTCTTACCAGGGGCACGGTCACCCAGAGGCACTAACTGATGGACACAGGACTATTCTGAACAACTGGACATGTCTTAACCCTAACCCAATAGTGACCCCATATGTCCCACCACAACCCTTGTCAAACGCTCCGATAACGCCGTAAAAGTACTTATTACTCACATCTGGCCCACTTGGGTCCCATTTGTCCCAGCTCACCCCTCGTCAAACGCTCTGATAACGCTGTAAAAGTACTTTTTTTCTAAATTTTACAAACTTACCTGGTTAACAGCGACCCAATAACAACAATGAATGGACATCTGGCCAGATTGAAGCACTGGGACAGCCGTCAGCATGTTAAAGCTCATATTTTTAAACTTTAAACCATTTTTTGGATTTTTTTCAAAGTTTTACCACCTTACCAGGGGCAAGGCCACCCAGTGCAGCCCCTCACCCCAGGAACAGGTGTCAACATCAGGGGACAAGACTCAGCAGACCCGGTTCAACACCTCCAGATCCAGGGAGGCCCATGAAGCGGGCCCTGGACCGCCCTGGTTCTCCACAGGCCTCCAGAACCATGGGGCCCGGTTCAGAACCTGTGCACACCCCAGGGACAGGTGTCGACACCAGGGGACAGTGATCGGCAGGGCCTGGGTCCAGAACCAGGCTCCAGAACAAGGGGGGCCCATGAAGCGGGCCCTGGACCGCCCTAGTTCTCCACAGGCCTCCAGAACCATGGGGCCCGGTTCAGAACCAGTGCAAACCCCAGGGACAGGTGTCGACACCAGGGGACAGTGATCGGCAGGGCCTGGGTCCGAACCAGGGGGGCCCATGAAGCGGGCCCTGGACCGCCCTGGTTCTCCACAGGCCTCCAGAACCATGGGGCCCGGTTCAGAACCAGTGCACACCCCAGGGACAGGTGTCGACACCAGGGGACAGTGATCGGCAGGGCCTGGGTCCAGAACCAGGCTCCAGAACCAGGGACCGGGCCCATGGAGATCCTCTCCCCAGAGACAGAGCACCCCGGGCCCACCACAGGCCCATGGACCGGGACCAGGCTCCAGAACCAGGGACCGGGCCCATGGAGATCCTCTCCCCAGAGACAGAGCACCCCGGGCCCGCCACAGGCCCATGGACCGGGACCAGGCTCCAGAACCAGGGACCGGGCCCATGGAGATCCTCTCTCCAAAGACAGAGCACCCCAGGCCCGCCACATGCCCATGGACCGGGACCAGGCTCCAGAACCAGGGACCGGGCCCATGGAGATCCTCTCCCCAGAGACAGAGCACCGCGGGCCCGCCTGCAGACGGGCTGAGCGAACCGTCTAACCACCACACAACCACCTGCAGGGCCCATGGACCGGGCCCAGGCTCCAGAACCAGGGACCGGGCCCATGGAGATCCATTCGGGGGACAAAGCTGAGCAATAAACGGACAGAAAGCCGCACAGCACTTGACCTTTGACCCCTAGAGAACGTCACACAGGGCAATAGGAAAATATACAATATTAATTGGACACAATTCGGCATCACAGGGGACTTTACTCTGCAGGGCCTGGGTCCAGAACCAGGGACCAGGCCAATGGACCGGGCCCATGGTCCAGAACCAGGAACCGGGCCCATGGAGATCCTCTCCCCAGAGACAGAGCACCACAGGCCTGCCTGCAAACGGGCTGAGCACACCGTCTGACCTCCACACAACCACCTGCAGGGCCCATGCTTTTTTAAAATGCTCATTCGGGGGACAGAACTGAGCATTAAACGGACAGAAAGCCACACAGCACTTGACCTTTGACCCCTAGAGAACGCCACACAGGGCCCGTGGAAAATAAACAATATTAATAGGACAGAACTCGACATCACAGGGGACTTTACTCGGCAGGGCCTGGGTCCAGAACCAGGGTCCAGAACCAGGGACCGGGCCCATGGAGATCCTCTCCCCAGAGACAGAGCACTGCGGGCCCGCCATGGGCTGAGCGCACAGTCCGACCTCCACCTGCAGGGCCCCTGCTTTTTTTAAAATATGCTCATTCGGGGGACAGAGCTGAGCATTAAAAGGACAGAAAGCCACAGAGCACTTGACCTTTGACCCCTAGAAAACTTTGTAAAACCACACCGCGTGGTGAAACCCACACATGCGTTTTCCCAATCCTGTGAGATAACCCACTTTCAACTTCAACTTTTAAATAGGAAAGATTTAAAATTCAGCATTTGACTACATTCACACACTGGGATCCACACACTGCGCCTCCAGAACCAGCGGAGCAAGTGGAGCTCCTCTCCCCAGAGACGGAGCATTCTGGGCCCGCATCAACCTCTGTGGAGCAGCCCCTGGTTCTCCAGAACCCACATCATGTCCCACACACCACCCGTTTTGCCCACCTTAGCCCACACTGGCACTCAAAAGCTCGAAAAAACCCAACAATGATCCCCTTTGTCCGACTTGGGACCCCTTTGTTCCACCTCACCCCTCGCCAAACGCTCCGACAACACTGTAAAAGTACTTAATACTCTCATCTGTCCCACTTGGGTCCCCTTTGTCCCACCTCACCCCTCGCAAAACGCTCCGATAACGCCGTAAAAGTACTTATTACACACATCTGGCCCTCTTTGGTCCCCTTTGTCCCACCTCAACCCACCACCGGCACTCAAACTGTTAAAAAACAAAATCCACCCAAAATTCCCACTTCGGACCGACTTCTGGCACGCCAGAAACCAAAGGCAAGACTGCCACCCAGTGGGTCTGCTCTGTATTGCATATGCACTCAAGTGGCCCATTTGGGACCTTCCTGGCACTGTTTAAGGAGTACCGGGGTGGCCCAGTTGCTCTTCCTGCCATTTGGGACCCAAACAGGCCAGTAGTCAATTAGGACAAGTAGGACAATCGGGTCATTTTTCCCCCGGCCCCTAACCTGACTCCGTGGTGTTCTGCATGTGGGTTAAGTCAGTGAGATCCATCATGACAAAAGCCAACATGTCCAGAGAAAAACCTTCCAAAAATGGCAGATAAAGACAAAGAGACAACTTCTTTTAATGCTTCAGAAAATTTATTAGGAAAAAGAAAAAACACAGTTACTCTGCAGAAAAAAAGCTTTGCATAAAACACTCTTTCCAGAACTCTTCCTTTTTGGCTCTTTGGTGCATGACCTCAGAGACAATCAACCTGATTTTCTTTATCTTGTCGCTTCAAACACTTAGCATTGCAGTAAAAGAGGATAGCTTAAGAAAAATAAGACCAATTAGATTTTTTCCACATAATGATTCTTCACTTGTGGTGTTTATTTCCTGACACAGACGAATGGGTATCGATGAGTGCATGGGTAGTCCAAAGAGCATCTGCAAGCTAAATGTGGGGATTAAAAGATTGTTATTAAACCTCCTAGAGAAACTTATTATTCAGAATAACGGTTAGACTTTTTTGTTTTAGATCAATTAAGTATCACAAACACTTTTTTTTCCCTGACTCTTTAAATAGATTACCTGAGTAGTTCATGACAAGACAGTTGTAGCTGGAACTTGTCCTCGGCATGCCTGAGCACCAGGAATTATACCTGAAAGGAGTCCCATCGCTCCAAAACCAGTAACGCTCCTAGAGAAGATTAGAGCACACAACATTTAAAGCATATTATACCACATAGTATGAGGAGAAGAAAGAAGTAATGGGTACATATCTGAAATTAAAAAAAAAACATAGAAGATTGACAAAGAAATAGATTCTTCACAGCTTTATAAACAACAGCAGGCTAAAGATGTCGAATATTAATTGTACATTTATTGCCTAGGTAGTTATTGGTACCTTTCTTAGGTAAAAGAGAAAAATAAACATGTTTAAAGTTGTGCATTAATTTTAGAAAACAATACTAATAATAGGTCCTTAGACATACCTGCTGAGCATCAGAACCTCCGATCCAAGTCATTCTGTATGAACGAGCCCTGCTGTAAATATAGCTTCTTAGCCAATTATATTCAGTTGAGCTTCGTACAGATGCGAGGTTTCCACCTTGGGCGACACAGTATCGCTGAAGTGGTATTAAGACACAAAAAAGAAGTAACTATTAACTGGGAGGAGAGAAGTTTTTTAAATATTCAAATCCTGCTTTGTTTTCCTAAACATTATTTTGGAATTTAAAGTATAAAAATCACTTTGGAATGTGAATTTTGTGATAGAGAGCTTGCTACCTCAGCCTGAGCCCAGGTGTAACTAGCTGCAACATAGAGGTAACAACGAGATCCATATTTTGTCCAACCGCTGGGGCAAGATGTCGCTCTCTTGACCACGTGGCTTTTCTCTGATGGAAACACAGTAAAGAATGTAAAACATTAAAATATCAAGACCTTTTTGCAAAAAAAAAAATGTTTATGTTGCAATTTTTCTGATGCCATTTTTCCACAACCTACCTGATTGGTCTGCATCGCTTTCAGTTTGTTCTGCTTCTGAAAGAATTGCACATATTTCAGGTATTTTATATTCTTCAATTTGATTGGTTACTGTAACTACAGTTAGAGGGAATTCAATTCAAACTAACCCTCTGGAACTGCATCCTCCTCCTCAGAATCATCTTCTAAAGCGGGGAAGAAAACGCTAACATTAATTCACAGTTAAATAAAGTATATGTTTTAAAATAAATATGGGAAAGATAGATTCCATTTACTGACCAGGTTTCCTATGTCATCTTTGACAGCTTTTCTAATTTTAACTCACCTTCTGGAGCAGTTTCCTCATTCTCGGGTTCTGGACAAATAAAAATTAAAGTTAAAAGAACAGTAGAACTCTTAAACATAAATCTTTAAAGTGTGTAAATTAGCACAGATTCATTTCTTTACATATGATGTAAATGGTGTCTTTATTATTTCTTTCTTGATCATGATGATGTATTGCGGGCTCACCTTCAGAAACAACCTTGTCAGTTTCACTTTCATCCTCGGCCGCTGTGGAATTTAAACGGCTTCATTTAAGGTGTATTTTATGTACTCAGCTATTCTATCTGATTTTTATTCCACCCTTTTTTTTAGACCTGAAGTGATTTTATCTAGAGAGACAAGTTACTCAACTAATCACAAATTAGTTCTATTATAACACAGTTTAAGTCAACTTTTATTATATTATTATAAAACTTTCTGTATTTGATTGGATTTTAGTCTTTTATAATGATTTATTGTACACCCACCTTTAGAAACAACCTCTTCTTTCCCAGACTCATTCTTTGCATCTGTGGAGGGAAAATGCGGCATTATTGCAGCCAATCTTTATGCACTCAGCTCGTCTATCTGATTACAGCTGGGAACACGGAAGGAGAGCACTGACGCTTAAATCTGAGCTCCATTATTGGAGAGCTTTTAACCTAAACATGTCACTTTGGCCA
Source organism: Cyprinodon variegatus (assembly GCF_000732505.1). Taxonomy (NCBI): domain Eukaryota; kingdom Metazoa; phylum Chordata; class Actinopteri; order Cyprinodontiformes; family Cyprinodontidae; genus Cyprinodon; species Cyprinodon variegatus. Next base: position 92,348 of record NW_015151787.1, on the reverse strand, counting down.
TGTAGAACTTTTAATATAGAAAACTTACATAGAAGAAAAAAAAAGCACAACATGGAGACTTGTCTAATTACTGTGTACTAGTATCTGCAATTCTTTAAGAATGAACTCAACATTAGTTTGACGCAACTATAATGTAGAGTCATATGTAGTGGACACATTATATGTTTAATATGCCAATCTGTAAAAAGATCCTGGTATTAGATTAAGCATTTTAGAAGCAAATACTCTTAGATAACATTCGGATGTAAATATTGTTTTATATTATTATACTTATGATTCTGTGGAAATGATTTATGTATATCATATGTCAGACATAATATACTTACCAGCTGCAAGGCTGAGGGCCAGCAGGGCACAAAGAAGGAATGACAGAGTAAGCAGCTTCATGATGGAGACAATGCAGGTGGAGAAAAATGTTCACCTCGAAAAAGAAGAAAACAGACATCAAATCGTTTACTGTAAATAAATAATTGTTGGTATAACATAAAATGAAAGAAATTTCAGAGAAGAATTACCTTCTTTCTTTTAGTGTAGTTTCAGACTTTAGCCTCAGCTTTTCTGTCTGGAAGTGGTGATCAGCTCCAAAACCAAACCTTTTTATATTGTTACTACCAGGAACTAGACCCTAAAATGATAGCATTTCGCAAACATACAAAAAAAACTCAAACATATAGAATGTTCCATGTTCATTATAGTGTTACATGTGTGTATCACATAACATGAGTCTGTATGTTGTTTCAGTTTGACATGAGTGTTGATATGTGTGTTCAGGAAGGGAGACAATTGAACTTCACTTTTCCTTCTCAGTTGTCAAAACCATTATTTTAGTTTTTTTTTGTTAATTAAGTCTAATATACGTATTATAATGAGTATTCTTTCAATTGTAGGAGCTGAAATCTCTGAAACAAAAACAACAAATCATTGCCAGGTTTATACATTTATACACTTTAGGTATTCACAACAATCAGCATAAGATAATTAAAGCCAGAGTTTAACTTTACAATATCTTTAACCTTTTCAAGAAGGGACCTGCAGATATTTCACAAGCATCAGGTCCAAGAATA
>NW_015151787.1:88534-89876 GCF_000732505.1 Cyprinodon variegatus | reverse complement strand
CATATATATATCTATCTATATATATCTATATATATAGATAGATATATATATGGCAGGGAGGCTCAGAATAGAGCCATTTCTGTACTTTGGCGGACTAGATATCTTTTTTTGATGCACCTTGGAAGCTACGCTGGGGAACTATTCCAGGCATGGCCTAGAGGATAACCCAGCTCATGTTTAGGGATTAAGTCTCTCGGCTGGCCAGGGAGTTCCTCAGTCTTCTCGAAGAATAGCTGGAAGAAGTCTTTTTAAGTTACATTCCCAACACTGGATGTAGGCTTTACCTGGTTTTTATTTTGACAAACGATTAGTACATTTGTTGAATGTTTATCATAAAGGAGTCCTACATTAATAAAGTAGCAACTGAGCTGTTGAGCTGTGAAACACTAAGCAAAGGGATTGATTTGGGATTGTTGATAAAGCCAACATTTCCAGAGAAAAACCTTCCAAAAATGGCAGATCAAGACACAAAGACAACTTCTTTTAACGCTTCAGAAACTTTATTAGGCAAAAGAAGATTCGGTCTCGGATGTAGAGATGACGGGTACGAGATATTGCAGTAACTGAGTTGCTAACTCAGCTACTGTTTCAGGGAAGTAACTAAAAACTATAAACAAGTTTTTATATACTGTTTTTAAGTTAAGTGCCCAGCAGTGGATATAGGAGCATTGATGTTTTCTCATTAGTTAGTAGCTGGACCCAAAACACTGCAGCAGAGGCAGATATGAGTTTTTGTTTATTTATTGATAAAGGCAGTGGTAGTATAAATCCAAAAACAATCAGGCAATGAATACGGGAACCAGAACGGAGAACATGGGAGGTGACTGACAGAAACTGATGTGGACATGAAATAAAGAAAACAATCTAGCAAAGACAAACTGCAGAGGAGGGGTATATTTCCACTGGACAGGAGACTAACAGGACAAAGATTTCTGTAATGATCTAAGTGGGAAGAGGTGAGCAGAGAAAGAACAAGAAAAGCAATGCGAAACGAGGTGACACTAGGGGACAGTGACGAGTAATTGGAAATTATAATCTAAAGATAACTTTAAAACAGTAACTGACAAAATAAAACTAGAACAAATATTAAGGACTGCTGAATAAGGGATAACTGTAACGCCACCAAACAGGTTAACATGTAATGAAAGGCAAATAGTAGTAAGTGAACACCAATGACCAACAAATGCTCACTTCCATGTAAGAAAAAGTGTAAATGAGGCTTTGAAAAGAATGAAACTCCTTTAGATATGTAGTAGAGAGTGTTGGGAAAATTATGACATATTTAGTTAAACGTTCATTTAAAGCCCAGATGTTCTTCAGGTATAAATCTGAGTGTCCAAAA
>NW_015151787.1:85244-86789 GCF_000732505.1 Cyprinodon variegatus | reverse complement strand
TGATGTAGTAGAGAGTGTTGGGAAAATTATGACATATTTAGTTAAACGTTCATTTAAAGCCCAGATGTTCTTCAGGTATAAATCTGAGTGTCCAAAATCTCTAATGAAACAATTGATTTAATCTTTGAAACAAGCTGGGTCACTGGCATTTTTTAGGGAGTAAATTGGTTCCTTTTAGTCAGATTAGATGAACAAAAAGGAGAAATTGGAAGAGAAGTAAAAAATGGACATTTACTCACACCAGAAATTTTTGTTTCCTTTAGCAATAGTTCCATCACTTGAAAAAGTAATTATTTCTAAATAATAACTTTACAAACTGAAACATAATTCATACTACAAATAAATTGGATCAATTAATAGAAATGACTCCAATCAAAAATAAACACAGTTATCAGTATATATTCTATTAAAGAAGCTATGTAAGCTAACAAGAATATATTTAAAAAGCTTTCTTGTAAGAGAAAATTATTATATAAACATCTTTAAAAAAAATATATGTTATTTAATTAGAGAGTCATCTAAGATGTCTGTTTGCGCTGCAAACACTGTCACTGTATTAGTTCCAGTATCCAAACACTGTCACTGTATTAGTTTACAGGAACTAATACAGTGACAGTGTTTACAGTGCAAACAGACATCGTATTAGTTCCAGCAAAGCAAATAATACCTTCAAGCACACTTGCTGAGGTTAACGGAGCACAACAAAGAATATACAGCAAGGAGGAGCCAGAACAACAGTTTGTACCAAAACCCCCATATTTATTTAGTTTTTGTCTTATCAAAAACCCATGCTCCGCAATCAAGGGAATTACTTCACCCATTGTCAGAAAACTAAGGGGGGGCTGTGTCTTGAGTACAATAAACAGACCTCCAATATGTAGACTTTACAATAAAATACACAGGACATTTTTCCATGTAAAATGTACTTACATGAAAGAGAAATTTAATCAGGCAAAGATGAAATTGTTTCGATGTCAAAAAAGAATGAACATTGCAGCATGAAAAAGGGGAGAACACTTTTCTGCAAAACTAAAACTTTTGTAAAAAAAAAACTTTGTAATTTTATTTAACCTGACTGTCTGAAATAAATCTAAAGCATTAACATTTTTGAAAAAATGTTATTTGAGTTAGATTTAAAAATGACAGAGATCTCTTCAAGATCTATGTATATTGCTATCAAATAAACCTGGAGAGACCCAAAAAGAGAAAAGGCTGCAATTAGAAAAAATTGACATAAAGTCATGAAAGTAATCAATTGTTGGAGCTTAGACCCCGAAAGAAGTCATCAGTTATTTGAACAATTCATCAAAAATATTTATTGTTTTAATAACTATTTTTAATTAATTTTTGATAAGCTTTGTTATTCACTAAACGTATTGTTAGAGTGGCTTAGGTTATCCTGAGCTATCTCCACAGTTATGCTGCTATAACCTTAGACTGCTGGAGGACATAGGTACCACATTTTATTATTCTTCCTTCTATTTTATTCTCCCATTCTGTAGTGTTTCTTGGTTCAGCCCCTAACTTAACGATCTCTATGTTTTT
>NW_015151787.1:80564-84014 GCF_000732505.1 Cyprinodon variegatus | reverse complement strand
TGAAACTATTCAAAAAGGCCATTACAGTGTAGGTGGTCACATAATTAGCAACTATTTTCTCTTGAATTAGAAAGCCAGATAAGATATAGGTCTATGATTGACTAAGTAGTTTGGATCAAGGGAAGATTGCGTACTTAAGCCTTGATTACAGCCTACCCCTGTATTAGTGAAAGATTAATTATATCTAAAATGGAGAAGAAAATCAGAGGAAATACTTAAATAACTTTGTTAGAACTGGATCTAACTGGATCTAACATACAAGTTGAATGCCTAAATAAAGAGAATCATTTTGATAACCTTGAAAGCTAAAGTTATTCAGTGAATGAAAATATGTTTCACTGTGCATCTTATTATGTTACAGTAATGCTGTGATGTCTTTCTGCCATACATAATAAATCCATTCACTTTGCTATATTAACGAAACCCATTAATTCAACAAGAATAACTGAAATATTTTCAGTCTAAAGCAAGTTTAATCATGACAAATGTCTCAGGCTTAGCTGTCATGCATCAGTAATAGTTTAATCCAGTGGAATTAAAAGAGATGGATATCACACAGTCGTTATTTTATTTCATCTCTGCAAAGAGAGAACAAGACATCATACCGCCCTTATTACATGGTAATTAGCCCTTTTGTGATCTTGCCAGAGTTTGTCTTCCTTACTTACAGTCATGGAAATGCTGAAGGTTATGTCAGAGTCAAAAAACCTCTACCAAAAAGGAAAAAAAGAATAGAAAAAGAAAATGTCACGCTTTGGTTGGAGGTTTTTGTGAGGACCCAAATGCAGAGGCTGAGAGGCAAGGGTGAGTTCTTTGAAGGTTTAATGAAATAACACAGGTAGCAAAAACAGGAATTCAAAAATCCAACATAGAAATTAAACACAAGCCAGAACCATGGAGACATCAAGGGAAAACAATCACAAGAAGCCAGGGTGAGACAAAATAAGATGAGGAGCCAGCAATGAGGGACTGCACAGGGAGTGTATTTATGGCTAATTGAACAAAGGCAGGACTAATGAGCTGATAAGGAGCAGGTGTGAGTAGAGCTGACGACGAAGCCAAGGGACAAGGAAACACAAGGGGGCAACAGAGGACAAGCAAAGAAAAACCTAAGAAACTTAAATAAATGTAGAACACACCAATAAAGCTAGAAAACAAAGAAAAACATGGATAAACGTGAAACTGAAAACTTAGAGAAAACCAACAGGACCAAGATCATTACAGAAAGAGTCTAAATGTTTTGAGAATTACCTCATATTATGGTCAAACACTCCCTTATAATATAAACAGCTCCCATTCTCTTAGATATGTTATGGTATCAGCACTCATAAATCTATATGTATACCTACATAAAAGGGAATTAATAGGAGATAGATTTTTCCCACCACAGCAAGCATGTTTTTTGTTACTTTAGCATCTTGCAGTATTTTTTTTTTTTAAATTGCCTCTAAACCATTATTAAAAATGGCATAAAAACATGTTATATACAAACTCATATTCATAGTTAAACAATTTGAGATGAACATTTTTCTTGTGACGAAACAAAACAGACCACTCTGTTCATATTGCTCAAGTCTTTTATTTTCTACAGAATAAAGGTTTGCCAAAACTAGCTTTCAACAACAAATTCAGTAAACAGTTATACAGTAAAATGCAAAAGCCCGAAGAAATAATTGTGGTTTTGTAAATATTGCAAGCCATTGGTTTTCATAAAATTTCCTAACAGCGATAGGGCACCAGAAATAGTTTTAAAGACTACAGTGAAGACAAATGCTTTCAGCATTCAGTTCAGAATTGATTAGCCTTTCTTGGCACAGACAGACGGTTTAGAAACGTTGCACTGATAGTCGTCCCAGCACTTTTGATCTGCAAAAACAAAATGAAAAGAAGAGAATAAGTAAAATTAGTCCAAAATCACATAGTAGGTGACACAACCGCATAACTGGCTAATAACACAATACATTGTGAAAGTGTAACCACATCCTACTCTTAATAAGCCATTTTATATAAATTAAACATAGCCTTACTTCCATGGTTAATGCGCAGGCAGTGCTGCCTTCCATGGAAGTTATTAGGCTCTCCAGGACACCAGTTGGTAAAGTGGAAAGGAGTGCCATCGCTCCAGAACCACTGATTTTCCTGGAAACACAAATTGAATTTAATAGGAGCCAAAGTGTTTCATAGCAAACAAAAATGTGTTAAATCAAGTACCTCCTGTGCATCACTGCCTCCAATCCAGGTCTCTTTATACTCGTGACTGGCAGTCATGATCAGCCTCTGAATCTCATGGTACTCCTCTATGTCGTGAACCGATGCCAGGTTTCCCCTCATGGACTGACAGTTTTTCTACACATGGTGTTCAAATAAAGAAGTGATATATGTCTGTTATATCACACCTCAAAATTAAGAAGATAGAAATTTAATTGAATAATGCTGAGGGATTCTTTTACCTCAGCTCTAGCCCAACTCATGGGTTTTGGGATGTAGCGGAAGCAGCGATTGTTGAACGGGGTCCAACCACGAGAACACCGGGCTGACCTTTTCACCAGATCGCTCTTTGCTGAGAAAGAGCAGTTAATATGAAAACTTTAGTAAGAGTCTCTGGGTGTGAAGGTTGAAAACACTTTATGTCTTATCATTATAACTTTTAGTTTAAATGAACAACCTAAATCCTTTTTTAAGGGATTTCTGAAATCTGTCATCATAGCGATCTTCAAAATCACATTTAATTGGGCTTGGCTCTTAAGTATGTTAACTTGAAAAACGCCAGTGAAGGCACCAAATATCCAAATCAGAATATAAAAAGAACTGAAATTAATAAATTGTGTGGGATTTTTTTTTTACTTAATGTACCTTCTTTATATTAACACATGTACATTTATATATATAAGTATTTTGTTTTTATTCTTCATTTTTTCTTCACATCATTTGTAAATCCAACCGTATTTCGTGTTGAATAAAAGCCAAGGATTGGAAATAATGTGGCTTAAGATTGTATGATAGATAATATTGTGTATCCACTGACCTGTTTTATCTTCAGACTTCACATATGGAGGATCTGGACAGAGGAAGACAATAGATTATTTTAACTGTTTTAAATAGTAAGACTTAATAGATATAATATTAAAGACCACATAATACAATAAAATAAGCAACTTTTTAGGAGGTTAATCCAATCAAAATTTTTATGCAACTCACCAAGGGCATCAGTCAAGAACACCACAGCACACATGAATGCTAAAAATTGCAAGACCCTCATTTTGCAGTGGCAGATGCTGATAGCTTAAAACAATTAGACGTTATTGAGAAGAGCTGTGCACACTGTCTGACAAGGAGGGGAAAGTTGGAATATATGTATGAAGTAGGTTCTGTTCTTCCTCTTTTTCTCTCATCTGAAACGTCACACTTAATACCAGAAATTACAAGCAACAGTGTGATCAGCAAAAAAAT
>NW_015151787.1:70633-79459 GCF_000732505.1 Cyprinodon variegatus | reverse complement strand
ATTTTACTGCATGTGTTTGAATACAAAATAATTTCTTGTTGCAGTCTTAAAATTATTCTTTAACGTTTTAACATTACAAAAACAGGGTTTTCCCCTTTTAGTTTTCATGTCTTTGTTAGAACATGGGGCACAAGTACTGTCCCAATTTTCCAGATTTTGCATGCTTGTAACATGCACACTCAAAACCTTTAGTATACTTTCTTTTTGTGCACACTTCATAAATGAGGGTAGGGTTTATTATGAAAACTGGGCCACTGATGTCTCTCAATCCAACACACCACCATTTTGTTAGGCCAGCTACAGGCTAAGCAATTACCATAACTATGCATTATTAGCATACATTTGGAATTGTTAAACTATAAATTTCTTTTTTGATTATTTTTTGATGGCATCCGATAAACAGAGGTGTAAATTTACTCTTGACAATATTTCTGAGGCGAGATATGTTTCAAAGATGTATTTAGTTGTTGGAATTGTGTCAAGATCTTGGCACTGATGGCTGGCTTAATTACTCATTCCATTCACCTGTCTACTCTGCTCCGTTTCTCTTCCCTGCTCATCTGATCCACCTGCTCCTCCCTTGTTTAAAGTGCCCGTATCCAGTTATCAAGCACAGTCCTCCCTTCTTCTTGTTCTTCTTGTTCTACCTAGCTAGTGATGAGAGTGTTTTATGCCTCAGACCTACTGGCAGCTGCTACTGCAGATCTGCTGCCCATTGTTTTAATAAATGCTTTTTGACTAATTCATTGTCTGTCTGGCCTTCAATAATGGGTCCTCTGTTTTGAGCCATGACAAATTGATGTTTACAGAGCTCATAGAATTGAGCTAGAAAACAACCATGATGGACGTCCATGTATTACATCTGGACATTTATAACTATTTAGTGAACACAAAATGGCTACACTTAGTAGCAGCTAAAAAAAATCTTTAAAAATCTTTAACCATTGTTTATCCTCTTTTTTAACCAAATAATTATAGAGGGAGCCATGTGTACATTAGTTATGTTAAAGGGATGTAAATATGAAATTCATATATCAAAACAGGAGTGTTCTTTTTAGAGTTTATAATTATTTTTACGTAACATTATAAGAGACTGAAAAGCAGGTTATCCAGGTCAGTCCTCCCTCTTCCTGTCTCCTGTGTTTTTTGATGTTACATTTGACTAACTTACATAGTAGAAAAGGGGTATTCTAACTGTTCAGGTGCAAGAAAAAAAGCAAAGTACAGACATAAAAATATTGAATTTACCCTATTCCTTTTTGGTCCAAAAAAAAAAAAAAATCAGTGGTCGAACATGTGTTGTTTGATCTTTAGATAATCGGCCTCAATACGACATTTTAGCATATAACATTTGGTTTTAATCTAATTTATGCACAATATAGGGGCAGACAGTGGTAATGGCAACGAGTCTTTGCTCTGGATAGAATAACTGACTCCAAAATTGTCACCTGTTTAAAGTCTGGGTTTAATGGGAAAGAATACGCACTCAGATTTGGTGAAGGGCTTCTGCATGGTGGTGGGTGGCAAAAGATACTTTTGACCTGTTTGGGAATGGTAACCGAGTTTACTGCTGCTGATCTATTGTGTGTTTCTGTGTACATGGGTATTCTGTTGTTTATTTTTGTCCCACCTTGCTGTACGGAGACTTTCCCTAAGGGGACACAATAAAGTATTTCTGATTGTTATATCAATTTTCAGCGTTTGACTTTAATTTTTCACAGCCTGGTACACACATTTCATAGAAGCCAACAGGGAACCTTTCAGAAGTGTGATAAGAACTACTAAGACAAAAGTCAATCTCTGCTGTTCTTACTTTATGTTTTCAGAATTCTTGGCCTTTAAGAAAATATTAACCTGAAGAATAAGGAGTGCATAGTACACAATGTTTTCTCCTCGCTCTCATCTGACAGGCACTACAAAACCCTTGAATGCCATTCTTCAAGGCAGTAAAATAGTCATTCTTTGCTTTGTTGTTTAATGTATGTCATATAATGTAGGCCATGTAAAACAGAATGCATGTATGACTAGACGGATGTGTGTTCCGGTTCTTGCATTTTCAATTCATCATCAAATTTTTGCCCTGTGATACCTGCCAACCTTTCTAGGGTGTACCCAACCTTGCCTAATGCCTTAATGAGATAATTACCGCCATCCTCTGACCCTGAAAGGACAAGTGGGTCTAGAAAACTGCATTCTGATGATTTATGTTCTTTCATAAACTTGAAGTCTGTAGCTTTGGACATTATTATTGACTCTAAATCAAGTTTTCAAAAAGAAAACTCACTCTCCATCTTGTTTCTAATTTTTTTTTCAGACAAAGAACAAAAGAAAATCACTTCATTGATTAGTAACTATTCATGTTCTGTTTAAGGAGAGAAAAGGGATTCTTGTTATTTACCTCAAAGTTTATGGAAGGCAGAAAGTGAGCGGGGTCATTTCAAACATTTCTGATGCAAACTTAGAAAATAGCCAGAAACTCTACTATTTCAATTTCTGACATCAGGTCTCTGTGAACTTTGGAACTTAATGTGGTGGTACTCTTCACTGTTATGGACTGAAGTGAGGGCTGTGCTCATGGGCAAGTTTTTCTGGTTTGGAGGCAAACAGAGAGCAAGTGACACAAAGCATTAGAAGACCTTATATGCTTTTTTCATACATATAAAATGAGCATTACAACTACCTCCACTCTGGACGCAGATGAAGCATTTGAACTGAAGCTACTCTATTAGGGACAGAATTTACAAAGCAGACATGTACACTCAGTTGAACAGCAATACATACAGTAGGTCAGTTTTGCAGGACATGGTCCTACAAATGTCATAAAACCTGTTGATTTGTAAAGCAGAGCATTATAATAATGCATATAACTATAGAAATTTATGTGAATTTCTTTTTGATTTTCTGTGATACCTGCAGCCTTTGGGTTAGCCCCTTTAATGCTACAGTAACAAGATGTAACGCCAGTTGAGGCTAGGCGCCTGACTACGGCCAAGTTTGTTGGTATGGCAATCAGAAAGATTCGACTGCAGAGCCTGTGTGTGAATAAACACCATCTGACAGAAAATAAAGTGAAGTTGTTGTATTTTAATGCATACTTTTTCATATGTTTAAGTAGGTATTGAATAATAATATATTTTTTTATAAATATAGACAAAGAAAACAACAATAAAAAACAAATAAATAAACCCTGATGAGGCAAAAGAGGTTTTCTTCCTCTTATTCAAGTCCGTGGTTTTGTTTTGTTAAGGTGATTAATGATTCACCAAACAAGAGTCCATCTGGTTTAGTCCATGATCCAAGGGAAGGGAAAAGAAAAAAAAAATAATTGCATCCTACCGCAAAGCTGCGGTGATCTGGTGGTAGCTCGCCATCCTGACGTGAGACAGTGGGGGGAAAAAAAACCCGACCGTCGAGTGGTTGTCACAGCACACTTAATGCAATGCTTTTGGTTGTTAAAAACGCCAGCATGAGTAGCTAGCCACAGCATTAGCAGCAACAGAGGAGGTCCGAGTTCACCTTCGACCCAAAACTTATAGTGTGCTTCCCGGTTTGACCCACCAAAATAAAATGCAGTCGATTATTTTATGCAGGTTACACTCTCCCCTCCTGATCCCATGTACGTCCTTGTACATGTACCAGGCTGGCAGCAAATGGGTGTCTGGCTGGGGTATGGGTCAATTAACTGTTGTTGTTCATCTTCTTGGAGGGCAAAAGAAAACACAGAACTCAACCCATGGAATAAAGTTCGGATGCTTTTCAATAATGGTTCGCCAGGTTTAGTATACTGCAGCCGCTCTGGTGGTTTTCTTGTGCGGCTAGAACGTCTCAGAGGTTGGTCTTCACTGTCCAGAGATACTGAATCCACTGGTGAGTGAGGTTCTTCAGCATGGCTAGAAATGTCTGGTTCTTGTGTTTCAGGTCCTGTATTTTCAGACTCTGGAGTACCAGGATCTGGAGAGATACTTCCTTCAACTCTGGAGGCCTCTGCAGAATTGATTTGTTCAGAGTCAATTTCTGGTTCCTCACTGTCCATTGCTAGTTGTTCCTCTTTAACAGTTGTGGATTCCCTTTCCACAGGTTTGGGTTTGTCTTTATCGCCATCAGTGTCCTCTTCTGTGACAGGTACTGGAGATTGTGTCAAGGGGACAGACTGCTCTAGCCTGGGTGCCATTCCGAACTTAGTCCCGCCCACAAGGTTTGAGGTCGGGAAGTTCGGTCTGGCCCTGCTCCATAGTAGCGCGAGTATGATCGCCCACCCTCTGGCGATCCAATCAAATTGTCAGGGCGGGCTTTATACGATGATGGACAGATGATCAACAGTAACGTAATCAACCACGTGACCAAAGCGCGCTTGGGTGAAAACAACAATGGCTGCCGCCGGAGAGTTGAGGTGAGTAGATTCTGCTATTAGGTCTGTTCTAGAAGATATCGACAGCAAATTAATTTTAAAAGAGGAACAGAGAAACGCGATCAAGGCTCATCTTCTTATTCTATGCGTGCAACTGCACGCTTTGATTTTTGTTGACAACAACTATGCATCGCTTAACATATGTCACGCACTCCGTTGCTCTTATTGGTTGTAGGTCTATCCAATTGAGTGCAGAGGCATTTTTTTTTCCTGGTTCATTCGAAACACGCCCCATAATCACAGCTCTATGGAGCAGTATCAGACTCATATTCTGACTAGAATTGAGTAGGACTACGTCAGGCTAAGACTGCTCGGCAGGAGGTAAGTCAATGTCAATTGTGAATTTAACAGGTTCAGAAGATGATGGGATGTACAGAGGTGGATCGATTAGTTCATCCTCTGATGGATCCTCTTCATCATCAGCAGATACTGGAGAAGACAAAGTTGATTTCTTTTTATCTCTGGTAGGTATTTCTTCCTCAGGAACAGGTAAGTACCCACATGGCAATTAAAGGTCTAGATGCAGTGTTCTTAGTGGTTTGTTCTGGCCTTCTGGTCTGACTGTGTACACGGGAAGATTGCTGACTTTCTTCACAACAATATACACTGACGACTCCCACTTATCTGCAAGCTTATGTTTTCCTCTTATTCGCATGTTCCTCACCAAAACTCTGTCTCCAATGTCCAATTCTGACGCAATAACTTTTCGGTCGAATCTAGTTTTGTTACGTTGCATCACTTTAGCTGAGTTCCTACTAGCCAATTTGTAGCTCTCCTCCAGCTGGGATTTTAACTTCTGCACATATTGTGTGTGGGAGGTAAATCCATCCTTATTTAATGGCAGTCCAAAGGGTAAGTCCACTGGTAGGCGAGGTTGGCGTCCGAACATCAGCTCATATGGTGAGTATCCTGTAACATCGTTTTTCGTGCAGTTGTAGGCATGCACTAGCGGTTTTACGAAGTCTTTCCAATGAGTTTTTTCCTTTTCAGTTAATGTTCCCAGCATATTCAGCAGTGTTTGATTGAAGCGTTCGACGGGATTTCCTCTTGGATGGTATGGAGTTGTTCTTATTTTTTTGATGTTGGCCATTTTACAGAGCTCTCGAATGGTTCGTGATTCAAAATCGGAGCCCTGATCACTGTGCAACTTTTCCGGAATGCCATAATGCACAAGGAAATTGTCCCACAAACACTTGGCAACAGTCCTGGCTTTTTGGTATGGAGTAGGCACAGCAATGGCATACTTTGTGAAATGATCCGTTATGACTAGAATGTCTTTGACTCTGCGATCTGGTTCTACAGAGAGGAAATCCATACACGCCAACTCCAAAGGATGAGTGGTTTTAATGTTGACCAAAGGTGCTGCTCGCTCAGGCAATGATTTACGTCTCACACATCTTTCACAGGTTCTGACTTTGTTGACAACATAGATGAACATTCTAGGCCAGTAGAAACGAGAATGGACTAAGTCGAGAGTTCTTTCAATTCCCATATGGCCCATTTGATTATGCAGTTGATGCAGCACAACAGCTCGATACTTCTCAGGTAATACTAATTGGTATGTTGGTTCATTTCCCACTTGTCTTCTCCTAACAAGAAGGTTGTTTTGGAGCTCCATTTTGTTTACTTCTCGCAGTAGAAGGGGTAGTTCTTGGGTACTGGCCAGGAGGTAAGTGTTTTGATCTTATCGGGATCTGTCTCAACACCATTCTGGGACACTACATGCCCAAGATATTTCACAGATGTTTGGAAAAACACACACTTCTCAACTGACAGTTTTAACCCAAAGTCTTTAAGTTTGTTGAGAACTTTCATCAGTCGTTCTTCATGTTCCTCCAAAGTAGGTGCAAAGATGATCAAGTCATCAATGAAAACCAAAATTTTCTTTTAGATTTAATTCTCCCATGCATCTTTCCATCAACCTTGTGAATGTGCTTGGGGTGTTAGTGACCCCTTGTGGCATGCGGTTGAATTCCCAAAACCCCAATGGACATACAAAGGCAGTTTTGGATTTATCCTTTTCCTCTATCTCAATCTGGTAATAACCAGACTTGAGGTCTAACACAGTGAACCACTTTGATCCAGAAAGGGCAGAAAATGTATCTTCGAGCTTTGGTAGAGCATAGGCATCCTTGATTGTTTGGAGATTTAATTTTCTGTAGTCAATACAGAGGCGTACACTGCCGTTCTTCTTGCGTACAACCACAATTGGAGAGGCAAATGGCAAATCGGACTCACGTATGACTCCTGAATCAGAAAGTTCTTGCAAGTGCTTCCTTACAGCGTCAATATCTTGAGGGTGGATTGGTCTTGGCCTTTGTTTGAAAGGAGTGGGATCAGACAACTTGATTTGATGTTTAACTTTGTCTGTCCGGCCAAAGTCCAGGTCGTGCTTTGCAAACACCTCAGGAATACTGTTAAGTTTTTGGATGAATCGCTGCTTCCATTCTGGAGATAAAGGTGAGTCTCCAAAGTTGTATTGTGGTTGAGATAGTTGTAGTGACTCTGCAGACTGGGCTGAATTCTGGACTTTTTGCTCTTGTGAAATCACACTCTGGAAGGTGCTGATTTCTGCTATGACTGCTCGTGCTGGAATATGAATCTCATGGTCAGACTCATTGCTTACAACAACTGGCAGATTACAGGGCCGATGTTGAGGCAAGTCAATGAGGCAGGTTTTTACCATGAGCCCACCAGGGAGGGCATAGGAACTAGGATGTTCAAGGACTTGTTTTTCATCTTGCCATAGTCTAGCAGATAAGCATCCTTCTACAACTGTGGTTTGACCTGCAGTGATGATTAGAGGCTGATTAGACTGCAGGGTGACAGTTGCAGTATAGTCATTCAAACTCTGGGCATAGCGATGTTGGAGGATTTTATACACTGCTGTATACCCAGAGCTCATTGGTTGGAATGACTGATCAGGATGGGTATCAAAATGTTTGCTGTAAGCAACATCTAAGGTGTTTGTGCCAATAAGAATCAGTTGTTGAGATGGTTTAATATCAGGCACTACAAGAGCAAGTGTATCGACTTCAACAGGTAAACCAAAAAAGTTCAGGCGGGAAGATTATATTAACCTTCACATATCCGAGGTAAGGCACTGTTTGTCCATTTGCTCCTTCTATTTCCAACAAGTTGTTTATTGGTTTGATTTCATGGTCCCTGAGGTAAGTATTGTAGAAGGAGTAGGGGATAGTAGTAACCTGTGAGCCGGAATCAAGGAGGCAGTTGAACTGGTCTCCTTTTATCTGAACTGAACCTGTGCTCTGTGTGCCGACAAGACCTCTTGGCAGTATTCTCATTTTGTGTTCTTTGGGACTGTTCATGTGCACAGCTTCTGTGTGTCCCACAACAGAAGCTGTTTCTAGTTTAATGATTTTGAATTCTTGGCATCCCATGCTTGCTGCTTTTGCCGTAACAATTTCTTTTTCTGCTCAACAAGACTGGGGGTTGCTTTATTTGTGCAGGAGGAGGAAAGATGGCCATCTTCTCCACAATTAAAACAATACCAAGGCTTAGGCTTCGTTTTTAACTGAGGTGAAGAAGAGTAAGATTTGCTCTGCCTTGACATGGACTTGAATTCAGCTGGACTCTTCCTGGACAGAAGTTGAGACATTTGCTGTTGTAATTTCTGAAGTTGTTTTTTCATTTCTTTCAGCTCTTCCTTGGACGTAGAATGTTCACAATGACAGGTACTTTGGGACTGGATGTGAACTTTTTGTTTTGACGTGCCAATGTGTCTTTTCATAAGCGATTCTTTCACCTGTTGTCTGTCTTCTTCTGTCCTCAGTAGCAACAATAAATCAGAAAAAGATGGTGGGTTATTTTTCTTTTGTTCCAGCTGTAACTTTGTGATGACAGTGTTATCCCAACACCCACGACAAAACTGTTTCAGTAGATGTTTATTAATGTCGGCAGGTGAAATTCCTCCTTGTTTCACAACGGTGTTGAGAGTGAGCAGAAGCCTTTGCAGGTAAGTGGAAAGTCGTTCTCCTGGATTCTGGAGAATGTTTAAATATTGGGCATACAGTTCTTCACCATCCTGCATCCTTCCAAAGGCAGAATCCAGTATATTTAGCAAAACTGTTGGTAATGTATTGGGGCTCAACCCTTTGACCAAATCAGCTGCAGGTGATGACAGACTCTCTGTGATTCGTCTAGTGACATGCAGCGCTGGAAGGTTGGGGTCAGCAAGTAGAGAGTCAATCTGGGAACGCCAAGACTCATAATCAGTTTCATTCATTGTTAAAACTTTCTGATTGAAAGAATAAATAAATATAAAACAACAACAAAAAAATATATATAAAGCTAAGAGTTATAGTTGTGTCTGCTTAAAATTGTCACTGTGTGGTGTATATCCATTCCAATTGTTTATTTATCTAAATAATAAAACATTTTTTTTCAAATTAGTATAA
>NW_015151787.1:68909-70237 GCF_000732505.1 Cyprinodon variegatus | reverse complement strand
AACATTTTCTTTTCTAAACAAACAACCTATGGATCCTGTGTCACAATACTTACTCTAAGATAGAAAGTGTTTATGAATTAGTGGTTTTATTTTACTTTTATAGGTCTTTCCCATCTCTTCTTCAAACCCCAGTCTGCAACAACAGAATGGTACTCATACTGAGCTTGCTATTGCTGGAGTTTATTCCTGTTAAATGTTTTTTTTCTCCACTGTCTCTACATGCATGGTCGGTTGCTACATAGTCAAGGGTAAAAAGCAAGCAAGTGATGAAGGTCTGAAGCTTAATGACTTAATTCAATCAGCTGGGTTTAGAAATGAACCTTTTAAACAATCTCTCTCTATTGTTTAATTGAATTGACTCTGTAAAGTGCCTTGGGATGACATCTGTGGGGAAAAGACATGATATAAATGAACTTAATCAAACTAAACATAGACTTAGACTCAACTGTATTCATCACTTGGGATTACTCCTTCAGGGAAACTTTTTTAATACCTTAGATGTTCTGCAATGACTATATGCTCTGCATACTGTTTGGGGTCTCTCTCATCCAGTGCTGAGTTTACTGCAGAATGGATTTAACCAGTGATGATGGCTTTCTGCCCTGCATCCCGCCCTGTATGTCTTTGGTCTTGGGGCTGCTACACGTGTCCCTGTCCACGATGTTACTGAGGAAGATTTACTGCAGTGATTCCTTTTGTCTGTCTTGCTTAGGCTGTTATTGCCTAATAAAGGTCCCCCTCCCTTTATTGCTTCTATGTGATCTGTGTTGAAGACATTCATGTTCTATATCGTTGACAGTTAAGCAAAACCAGTTTATCATTACACTAACGTAGCCTGACATCTTTGAGGCTGGATAAGGACTGGATTTAATAGTTATTCATGCAATAAGTGTACATCCTCGGGACATGTTTTTAAATAGAGAAAACTATGTACATATACATCAGGAACATGTAGACAGTCAGCTTCTCTATACCCGAAATGTTGCAACAAGGCATATGAAAGAAAAATATGTTTATCATTTTATCCTGAGTCAATTTCCTCTTGAGATCTTGCTTAATGTTTTCTTCCTTTTGAGGGCTCTCTTTGTCTTGTGAAATGGTGATTGCAACACATTTAGAAAGGTAATCTGGCTGATTAAACATGAGGTTGTCTAATTTCCAAATTTATTTTTTTTTTATTTGAATATTCTAATCTTTGCAAAAAACAACACTGCCAAATAATTTAGTAGCCCTACAGATCTATACAGTGGGGCAAAAAGGTATAATGTCAGCCACTAACTGTGCAAGATCTCCTACTCAGGAAGATGAAACAGGTCTATAGTTTTTTT
>NW_015151787.1:63399-64954 GCF_000732505.1 Cyprinodon variegatus | reverse complement strand
TGCTGTCTAAACCAAGACAAATTAAATAAAAGGCAAACAGCTTTAAATATTATTGCCATTTGACACAAATATATGCTTCCTTCAAGTGTTAAGATAAGATTATAATTAAACATTTAATAGTTCCATACAATAAAGTTTACACTAAAAATATTAATAATTAAAATTAAGAAAGGCACCTTCATATGTCACGAAACATATGTCAACTTTTCAGATATTATAAACATGACTGGTCTGAAATTTGGTTTATAGAGGAAAAAGATATGTCAGGTTGACATCTAATAACATTAATGCTGAATAATCTTAGTGATTAGCTAGTATTACTTCAAGGGTTTTTCGACTTTATTCAAAAGTAAAGATGTTTCTTTAATCATATGTGCTATTAAATTGCATGTTTTTAATTGCATTTAAAATGTTTTGTGTTACTAAAGAGATTGGACACTTCAGGAGAAAATCCAGTGGTGCAGCTTTTTACCTCTGTTCGATTTTGATACCTTGGTCTAAAGTAACTCAGTATTTTTTATATTGACTAAGTGCATTTAAACAGAAACGTGTACTGTATATTACTTTCATAAAATGGGTTTGTTACTTCTATACATGTTGATCAAAATATGGCTTAGACAACTTTTATAAAGCTTTTATAACATTTGCATTAATTAATGACATAATTTTTGCAAAATAAAACAAAAAAAGTAAAATACAAGGGGCATATTGCAGCTGATGGAGCTGATTCTGAGATGTAAGACTTTTCTGATCCTTCGTCATTGTTAAAGTCAACATTTACATGTTAAGAAGGATTTATATTCTTTTTTTTTTAGTTAATGTTATTCTAAACCTGTGTGGAACCATTGTGTTCCAGAGCTCTTAGAGTATTCAGCTGCTCATGCTCTCTGTCAATATTGCCTTCTTTCTCTCCATTAGCTCATTCCACAGCAAGCAAAGAAGAGAGAAAAAAAAATCTTTATCATTGAGGTATTTCTATTTCTAATTCTATTTCTAGGTATAGTTATAATTGAGCTCTTCAAATTTGTTTTGTATTTTTATGGACAAAAACCTAATTTTACTTTTGTACTTCAGCACAATGTAGAACCTTTTCATTTTTACTTAAGTTAAGACGTTCACTGTAGTTTATTTTTCCCAAAGTCTTTTAACGCAGGTATCTGTACTTTTACTTAAATAAAAAGTGTAAATCTTTAGGAAATCCCGGTTATTCGGTAATTATTACATATCACACAAAGTTGCTAATGGTGGCATCTAGTGGTTTTGAGATTGTACATCAGGAGGCTATTGATATGTGTAAAACTCCCTTAATCTGCCCCAAATGCCCCACAAAGAAAACTTTACACTTTTGTCTAGAAAGCGAAGCACCAACTCCACAGCATTCACAATATTTTACTTTGAAAAACTTTTATTGCATTTAAGATACATATGATTGTGTAATTGTGTAATTTCCATGTTTTAAACACATTACTACATACAAATGTATATTTGAGAATCTATTAAGATAGTTGAATGTCATAAAGGAATGATAATAATTTTCAAATGAATAGAATGGAAA
>NW_015151787.1:60642-62571 GCF_000732505.1 Cyprinodon variegatus | reverse complement strand
CTCAAGTTTACCATCCTCACAGAGCAATCACAATAAAAGTTCATTCCATATTACTGTTTTTTTGTTACTATGGTGATATATTGAATAAATATAAAACAAATTAACTAATATGATCCCTCTGTCCAGTAGAAAATCTGGGATGTTAAGAAATATTTAATTCCTGCTGTGTCTGCTACCATGGTGGTGCTTTTGACTATGTTATCATCAACATTTCGGGATATATTTTAACACATCCTTATGAAATATCTAAATACTAACCTATAATTCATCTTTTTTTGATGTAGTAAAAGTAAATGTAATTGCATCATTAAAAGGCAATTTTTTTTATGCTTGAAATGTTTATTTTGGCAAATCCAAACATGGGAAGAAAGCTTAACTGGAATGACTCATGCACAATCCGTTTAGTCAGATCTTGTCAAAGAGAGGCGATCCAACAGGTTCTCACGTGTCAATTAATACATTAATTTGCATGAAAGGGAGAGCAGAAAGAGCTTTTGAGTTATCTCAGAGGGCAATGGCTCAAATAATGAAGTCGTGAACACCAACACACATCCTCCACTGTTTGTGGTGCCAACACTTTTTTACTGCAGCAAATAGAGTCCCAATGTGCAGACAGAAGGGCGTAATACTTTACACGTATTGCGCACGTATTGAAACATTGAATACATTTTAGATAATAACTTACCACTAAAGTTCATCTGAATGCAATTTTGTTTCTGATAATCAGGCTGTCCTGTGCACCAGTTTGAGTAACAAGTTCAATCACTCCAAATCCAAATATTTAGCTAAAACACGAAATCTAAATTTTACAATCATAAAAAACAGTTAAGTTGAACTTTAATTTCAACATTTTTAATTTCTTAGTTTGTGTGACTAATACTATTTGTATAGAGGAAAGAAATTGACAACTTTAAAAATATATTCCTCAAGGCCTAAGCAAACCTGGTGAAATGGTCCATTATGACCAAAATATAATTGTATACCCCCTTGCACTTTTCCAGATGCAGAAAATCAATGCCGAAAAACCTTAAATAGATATGTTGTTGTGATGTTTTTAAAGGACACCTTGTGAGAAAGCTTTTTTCTTTTAAACTGCTGCAAACTTTTATGTGAAACTCGACATCAAGCTGCATGTGAGGTCAATAGAAATGGTTCAGGTTTAGGGACAGGGTTCTGTCCACCCCTGGATGACACATGTCCTCATGTAGCTCCATCATCTCTTTTTAGACCAGTTTATGATATCTATTAGGAAGGGTGAGCTGTGATTGAACTGCTGTTCTCATGCGTAGAAGGCCCTCTTCATAATGTGCCTTTTTTTTTCTTTTGCTTTGTTTTTTTTATGTGCCATAGCAGCTATTTCTTTGTTATAAGTCAGCTTTCCTCTTTTTGGTCAGTGGTCGTTGAGGACGTAATTCAGTACTGGCCCTATCAAGGGTTCCTCCAACTCT
The DNA here is from genome assembly GCF_000732505.1 of Cyprinodon variegatus. NCBI lineage: Eukaryota > Metazoa > Chordata > Actinopteri > Cyprinodontiformes > Cyprinodontidae > Cyprinodon > Cyprinodon variegatus. The sequence goes on along the minus strand of NW_015151787.1, from coordinate 61,123 downwards.
GCTTCTCTCAGAGCGGTCCGGGATATCTGGTGGATTGGCATTCTCGCATTTACATCATCTTGTCGCAGTACCGCTGAGGTAATAGTAAGAGGACAAAGAAAGGGGTCCCTCACCTTTGATTGGATGGCCAGTGCTTGACTTCTCGGGCGACTGTCTGAGTGCAGGTTTCCATATATTATTTCATTTTCAAAGGCATGCTTGACAAACCAATTTTATAATTTGGTTTTAGAATATCATAATTTGGACCTGAAAATCAGCAAGCTCAGCTACCCAGTGGTGAGTGGTTGCCTTTTTCTTTGAAGATGTGAGTACATATGTGAGGGGATTGTTATCAGTGTAGACAAGAAATGGTGGAGAATAGTAGTCCCTGAATCGCTATAATTGGTCCACTTCAGGGCAAAAAACTATTTCCTCAGTGGAGTTGGTGATTTCTTTCTGGGGCAGTCAGAGTTCTGGACCCATCTCCGATTGTGATGGGCTT
>NW_015151787.1:55502-57314 GCF_000732505.1 Cyprinodon variegatus | reverse complement strand
CCCACTGCACCAACAACTGCTCACTGTACTGGTTGTGGTCTTATTTCTCTGATTCTTGGTTCCTTACTGATTTTTGTACAGTTCTACTGTCCCTACCACTCTAAGCTTGCAGCTTAATTGATCTTGGCAATTAGGACTTCATCTGTGACAGCTACACCTTCCAGAAATCCATGGATTTGAGACTTCACGTTGTTGTTGGCCAAACCAGAATCCACCACCCTTCAGAACTATACTGTTCCTCAGCTCCTGGTTCAATTGATGATGCAAGAAGTAATTCCCTTTGCTAGATTTCCCTAAATAGAAAGTTATGTAGGGACTTGTTGTTCTCCTGCTTGGTGTTAATGAGCCTATTATAGCTGTCATTGGAGTTATCCTCTTTGTTATACCACTTTAGGATGATTCTAAGTTGTGAAAGGGTAAGATCTGCATTAATCTCTAATATGCGACTAAGGTTTAGACCTGGGCTTGAGCTCTAATGACAGCTTCCACAATGTCAGTTTCACTGTTTCCTTTAAACCCCATTTCAATCCGATGGATTTAATAGCAGTTTGTCCTTTTGACATCTTTCTCCAATTTGGCATTCATTTGAAATCCTCTGCATATTACAAACTCAGGCAGCTGGGCTGATGGTCAAGAAGTTATGGGCATGGGCTACAACTGATCTTGGTTCTAGTGGATTTGTTCTCAAACATTCTATACTTTGGCTATCTCCTCTTATAGTTTTTTTTAAGGTATCCTGAAAATTTTACTCAATATTGCTTTTGTAAACTGGCCAATACTGTGGTGTCCTTACTGGCATTTTATTTGGCAGTCTGTGTTGTAACAGCCTCCTCTTGTCTTTCCTTTTCAAATGCCAGCACACAGGCTAAAAAGTCATGTCTCCTGTCTCCTCCTCATCTTCAACAGCCATTTCAATCACTTGTGAAGTTAGGAACATGGGTGGGAAGCATTATCTGAAGGGCAAATATTCCCCTACATAATATTCAATTTTAACTTAACATCCTCTTTTAGACAGAGAGTATTTAAAAGCCCTGACTTAATCATCGTAAGCACATACATTTATACTCAAAACACTCCAACACTCTCTCACCCATTAAACTATACCCACCTCCTGCACACAAAAAACTCTCACATACATGAACAAAGGAAGGAAAATAGCTCGATTCATCAAAGACATAAATAACCAGATAAACATTTCAGACAACTGTTTTCCGTTCACACCAGAAGGAGGATGTGAGAACATTGAACACAATAAGGACACGTTTTTCCTTGTCTGTAGTAGAAAGGGCAAGGGTTATCAATCCTGCTTCAACTCCCTACATTCCAGTACACACTGGAACAAAGCTTCTAAAGAAGAGGAGGGTGGACACATGTCACTTCTCCAGCAGGTCAGCCTTACGCCACCACCTCCTCCTCAACGGGTCAGTCTGATTTCACCACCATTTCCTTCCTGATGGGTCAGTCTGATGCCACCATCAACTCCTCCCTAATGGGTCAGTCGGATGCCATCACTCCCTCTCTGATGGGTCAGCCTTCTGCCAGCCCTAGTCCACTGCTAAGCCAAGTCAGTCCTTGACCAACAGCTTGCTCAATGAGTTTAACCACTTAAGCCAGTTCCCAACACCATGACCCCAGCAGTTAGAGTTCCTCGTCGCACAAAGTCCCAATGATGGGAATTTCTTAATGGGGAGAGTGAAGACTTTTTCCCTTTCTTTCCACCTCTGTCATCTCCTAGCCAGCCAGCCTTTTCCGAGCCAGAGCCCTTCAGTGGGAAAGTTCCAGAGCCAGAGCCCTTTAGCAGGTTAGCCCCCA
>NW_015151787.1:50297-53662 GCF_000732505.1 Cyprinodon variegatus | reverse complement strand
TTTTTTACAAGTGTAGGTACACTTTTGACCACAACTGTAGCTCAATTCATAAATAACCAGATAAACATTTCAGACAACTCTTTTCCGTTCACACCAGAAGGAGGATGTGAGAACATTGAACACAATAAGGACATGTTTTTCCTTGTCTGTAGTAGAAAGGGCTAGGGTTATCAATCCTGCTTCAACTCCCTACATTCCAGTACACACTGGAACAAGGCTTCTAAAGAAGACGAGGGTGAACACATGTCACTTCTCCAGCAGGTCAGCCTTACGCCACCACCTTCTCCTCAACGGGTCAGTCTGATTCCACCACCATTTCCTTCCTGATGGGTCAGTCTGATGCCACCACCAACTCCTCCCCAATGGGTCAGTCGTATGCCATCACTCCCTCTCTGATGGGTCAGCCTTCTGCCAGCCCTAGTCCACTGCGAAGCCAAGTCAGTCCTTGACCAACAGCTTGCTCAATGAGTTTAACCACTTAAGCCAGTTCCCAACACAATGACCCCAGCAGTTAGAGTTCCTCGTCGCACGAAGTCCCAATGATGGGAATTTCTTAATGGGGAGAGTGAAGACTTTTTCCCTTTCTTTCCACCTCAGTCATCTCCTAGCCAGCCAGCCTTTTCCGAGCCAGAGCCCTTCAGTGGGAAAGTTCCAGAGCCAGAGCCCTTTAGCAGGTTAGCCCCCAAGCCACAGACCTTTAGCGGGCCATCCCCTAAGCCAGAGCCTTTTAGCTGGCCACTCCCGAGCCATTGCCCTTTAGCAGGCAAGTCCTCCCTTTTCTTCAGTCAGCTCCTCTCAGTGTTCTAGCCCCACAGTCAAACCCCTTAGGACTTTTTTTTCCTTCTCAGTCAGATCCTCTTAGTGATCCCTCTCCAGAGATGCCAGAGCACGCTCTGTGTCATCCAGAGACCCTCGCGCAGAGACTCCTGAGCCCCCTGATGGATGATGCTGTGAAACCGCTCTGTGAGGGTTTCCTTCCATGGCCTCTAAGTGGGCGCTACTTATCTCCAAGGCCCGTCAGTGGGTGCTCCTCGTCTTCAAGGCCAACACCCTTAATAACTGGTCAGCTGATATAAAGGAGCAAGAGGGTGTGTAGGAATGAAGCAGCTCAGACAGATATGGTGGGGAAAGACCATTAGGAGCTTTAACCTCTTAACGTCATCCTCATTTTGGATGGATGTTAAGAGGTATTTTGCATACCCAAATGATAAAGCAAATAACTTAGGAACTGTAAGCCCAGATTACATGTGCAATACATTATTTGAAAGCCAACACCCTCTAGTTTCCTAATATTCCTATATATTGGGTGAGTAGAACACAGACCAACATGCAACAGTTCAAACATGACTCAAAGTTGTTTTTTAATTCTCAAAATGATAGGTCTTTTTTTGAACAGCTGTAATAATGGCATTCTTGAGAAAAAGCAGGTTTCATTGTATTTGTTCTACATCATGTCAACCACAAATACAAAACATTTTAGACCTCTAGCTGTAACAGTTTCAGAGCTGTGGGCTATGGAACTTTTGGTGTCAACTGTTTCAAAATGCTGACATGAAGGTCTAACCTTTGCGAGCTGCCTCAAGTAAAAGGAGCTGCATTTTAAACAGCTCTATTGTTAGATTCAAACTTCAGGCTAGTATCTGTTTTAACCCATAATTTGTAATAATGGTCTTGAAATATTGGGCCGAAAATCCAATATCAGTCAGGAAGACTTCACTTGAACTACCAAAAACCTCCACCTGTTTTTTTTTTCTCTACATTGAGATAATTTAGGGACCTCCAGGCCTTCAAGTCTTCCAAGCATAAAAGCAGACACTGAAGATAAATGGAGTCACTTTTCTTCTGTGACATATACATTTGTCTTCATAGCATGGAAATCCCATATTTTCTAAAAATAGAGCCAATAGGGAGGAGTTACTAGCCTGACGTAGTCCGACTCAATTCTATGAGTCTGATGCTGCTCCATAGAGCTGTGATTATGGGGCGTGTTTCGAACGAACCAGGAAAAAAAATGCCTCNACACGCATGTTGAATTAAATTTGACTTTTATTTGTAACATTCTCTAAACGTGAGTTTTCAATGGAAAAAAAGTCACACCACCAACAGAATAGACTAAAGCGTACTACTTTAAAGCAGCATCCTCCTTGGTGCCATGTCTTTAAAGATGTTGATGACCTTGCTGTGGTTTACCTCAATGTCTTTTTCAATGGCAAGCAGATGAAGGTCAGAGAGCCTTTCTTCTCCACACAGGCTTCTCAGTTTAGTTTTGATGATTTTCAGCTTGGAAAATGATCTTTCAACTGAAGCTATATCCTCAGCAGGATTCTGGAGGGTGAATGGGAGTTTGCCCAACCAGTCTACATTTGTTTTGTGGATCTGGAGAAAGCATTCAACCTAGTCCCTGGAGGGGGGTCCTGTGGGGGGTGCTCCGGGAGTATGGAGTAACGGGCCCTTTAATAGGGGCTGTTAGGTCTCTGTATGACCGGTGTCAGAGCCTGGTCCACATTGCCAGCAGTAAGTCGAACTTGTTTGTGGTGAGGGTTGGACTCTGCCAAGGTTGCCCTTTGTCACTGATTCTGTTCATAACGTTTATTGACAGAATTTCTTGGCGCAGCCAAGGTGTTGAGGGGATCTGCCTTGGTGGCCTTAGGATTGAATCTCTTTTATTCGCAGATGATGTTGTTCTGTTTGCTTCATCAGGGCGTGATCTACAGCTCTTACTGGAGCGGTTTGCAGCCGAGTGTGAAGCGGCCAGGATGAGGGTCAGTGCCTCCAAATCCGAGACCATGGTCTTGAGCAACCCAGTCTCATGGGAAAATGTACCTCCACTACTTTGGTCCACACTGCAAAACGTAGTGGAGGTACATTAATGGCCATTTGTTTGTGGTACTGTTACATTTCTTCTGCCTATACGCTTTCTATTGTTTTACGTCCTAGTCAAAAAAAAAAATATATATATATGTCCGACATTCGCTCATTTTTTTGTGGAAAGATTAATGACTTGAGTTTGTTTTTGCATTAAAATGAGTTTTGATTACATTTCTAGTGAGAAATGTATAGTTTGTTGCCAGAATATTTACTCAGGGAATGTACATATTCACTTGCTTGTTGGTTTCTTGCAAAGATTTTTCAAGATAATGTGAAACTGTAACGTTTTGGTATAAACATGGCTGAGATTTCTCTAACTTTTAGTGGGAAAATCAATAATTTCAATCAGTTTCTGCATTTATTCTGGTTGTGTATTTAAATAGTTTTTTTTTTAGTTCCTCTTTGGTCAAAATCTGGTCAAAACCCATCAATGAGATCGCACCAAACAGGAAGTTAAATGCACAAAGGATCCGGTAGATTTCCAAATAAAACACATC
>NW_015151787.1:45346-47129 GCF_000732505.1 Cyprinodon variegatus | reverse complement strand
TGTTGTTGTTTATGACATTTAATATTATTTAGCTAAAGGGTTGTATCATCAATTTAATCCTTTTGAAGAAAAGTTACAATTCTCCTTTGTTTAATGCAGATCAGAAGTGCTGGGATGACTTACAGTGCTCCTACCCTAAACCATCTGTCTGTGCCAGGAAAGGCTACTGAACAGTCTTTAATTCTATCCTTTACTCTATTGCTGTTAAACAAGTTGTTAAACAACAAAAGACTTGCAAAATTTACTGATTCACCATTAATTCTTTGGACTTCTTCCTAATTAAATAACATGAATTTGTTGTGGAAGTCTGCTTTAACCACTGCTTTATTCTGTAGAAAATAAAACGCTCCAGCAAGAATATGAAAAATGGTTGTTTTTTGTTTTTACATTGAAACATAGGCTCTCTCCAGGTACTTTCCAGGTAGAGTCCAAAAACATGACTGTAATTGGCTTCTCTGAATTCCCCTTAGGTGTGAGTTTGTGTGAAAGGTTGTTTTGTCCTGTTTGACTTTGTGTTGCCCTACGATGGACTGGCGACCTGTCCAGGGTGGACCGAGCCTCTCAGCTGGAGATAGATGCCAACACCCCTCACAACCCCATTCGAGATAAACATGACGGAAAATAGATGGATGGCGAAAGATAAGCTTTATTCTGAAAAGCTGAACTATAACTTCTTTTTTTCTATCATGTTTAAAAACTAAAACAAAAAAGGAAATGCTACACACCATGTCATGCTTAAACCAAGTCGAACTTGTGGTCTGCTTTGTCATCATTCAATTCAAATGAGATCAAACTTGATAAAATCAGAAAATACTTCATTTGAGTTTATCGTTTATCAGCATTTCAAATCTCCATAAAACCAAATGAAAGAATAATTCATTTTTTAACACTGTTTTCTGGTCTCAGCTTAAATAAACTTGGTGTTACTGTTCAAACCACAGGCATTTGACATAGTGTCACTTTCCATAATTGTTGTTTATGCATCACACCCTGGTGCACAAACTGCAAAAAAAAAAAAAAAAGAAATGTGAGTGTCAAAACTGTTGAGAGAATCAACCCAGATGATATTTTCAGGAAACTACAGGTCAGCCAAGCTACCCTGAAGGATGTTACCGTCCATAAACAAAGCAATCTTTTTGCTCTATTCTGGAAGGTGCTGCAAAGCAGACAAATGCCATTACTCAAAACAGTAAAAGACCTTTTATAGGCATGCTCCCTTTTACTAACTTAAGTCTCCTGAAAAACCTTCATCTTACCAAACAGTTTTAAATTTAATAAAATTATTGTTAATATCTTTTATAATGCGGGATCACAAAAAAGTGTGCTATGTATGACTGTTGGAACAAATGTATATAATAATATCTCATATTTACTCATTTTCTAATACCTTTTATCCTTTCATACTGAATATCTATTTATTTCCCTTAAAGACTGCAATGCCTTTGTAGTAATTTCTGTTTGTAGAAGCTAAGAGGGACTGACCTTGGAAAAGACTCATACTAGGTTTAGTGAGTTGAAGCAGGGGCAACAACCTGCAGGTATCTCCTCACTCTACACAGGTGCAAAATATATAACGTGCACTTTAAAAGGTTGATTTGGCTTATGTTAGCTCTTTCACACTGTTGAGGAAAGAGACAGGCTCTGTTACTCTACAATGAACCAGTTAAATATGCACATACACCCGAGAAAAAAGCAAAATTCCCCATGACAATGCTCTCTGAAGAGTGTAATAAGTGCCATTATTCATATTGACATGAGTCCTGGATTTGCCTGAGCTGAAAGG
>NW_015151787.1:32980-45147 GCF_000732505.1 Cyprinodon variegatus | reverse complement strand
AATTTATTCAAATAAGGCTGGCTTTTGCTCCTCCAACTAGGAGCTATCTCTGACACTCAGAAAACCTTAGAGCTTCCCCTAATTTACGGCAAACATCTGGGGTCATTTGCTTCTTTGTTTTAACAAGAAAAAGCGGAAAGCTTGTCTTGGCATCTAGAATTCTTAAGGTCATAAAACACAAGACAAGCTTCCACAGATAGCTATGGAATGCGGGGACTCTTCCTACCATAAATTCTCCGGAACAAACTTAAATTCAGTAATTTGGTTCAAGGAAAGGTTATCTTCACAAACTTGTTCAAAATTAAGAGTGTTCAACATACCTTTTACACATGCCATAAGATTAACTGTATTAAAAACTAAAAATAATAATTTTTCTTTAACACTAGCTAGGCTAGGCTGCTTTTAGCTTAGCTAGCAGTAATCGAACATATATTTACCGCTAGCTTGGGGTTGTGCACCATCTTCTGTTCCTCGAGTTCATCTCTCCCGCAAAGTTGTTTGACTGCAGAGCCGCCATCTTGTCCTCTATGGACAGCAACCTGGAGTGCACCGAATTCTCTAGCTGAGTGAGCCTCTCATTCATGTCGGCAGTATGTTGGGCAAGCTGACGAGACAGTCCACTGATAGCAATCAGCAGTTTCTTCTCATCAGTCTGCAGACTGGCTGACAGTTGTGGATTGCGCCCAAGAGGAGTTGAAGGCGAGTTGAACGCGAAACGTCGTCCAGCCATTGATCACCTACCAGCAAAATCCAAACAAAGGAACTGGAGATAAAGTTCTTCTGACAAACATGTCTGCTTGCCCATAAGCTCACACGTGATTGGACGAGCAGTCGAAGGCTCGTCAGGCTCCTCCAATCACATACGAGGTCATTGTTATACGGAAGGACTCGTGAGAACAGCTCACGTCTATCATGTTTTTTTTGTTGTTTTTTTTTTTTTGCTTTATTGGCAATTCCGTGTAACAATACAGAGTAATTCAAACATCAAACAAAGATACACAGCAGTTGGTGACATTATAACTTTAAAAAAAAAAAAGAAATAGAATGTAAAAAATAAATAAAAATAAAACAAGGGAAACAAACATATAAATAAATAAACAAGGTAAAAAATTCCCTTTGTCATCAAGAATGTGCATTATCGACCATATACCACTTTCTAGCCAGCTCTTGTAAAATAAAGACTTGTTCCTGAATAGGACATATCCGTAGTTCCATAGTGGGGTGTTATGAGGACTAAAATTATGCTTAAATATTAGTTTCCAATAAAGTAAGATGCGTTGATGAAAAGAAGAAAGTTAAACAGGCAGTTTCTTAGGATCAAAATCACATTTAAGAAGTCGCGTCTATCATGTAAACATGGCTTTATCCCCATCCGGACAGACATTTTTATGGAAAGCCAATAGAAAGGGTAAAACTCCCCCTGCAACCCTGATTTGCATTTGTATAGCTCACAGCATTTTCATTTACATGTTAAAGCCTCCCCTAGAATTCCATGGGGGGGAGGCATGGGGGGAACACTGCCTAAGAAAGCCCACGTCAATTTCTGACAATTTATGGGAGTTTTCGGTGTTGCCTGCAAATTACCGTGAACAGACGTTAACCTGAAGTTCCATGACAATTTACAGTGCAGCATAGTGACGAAAATCACACTTTTCATGTAGTCATACAGATTCCAAAAACTTTTATTCATATCCAAAATTCCCCCACATACTGTGATCTTCCGAAGATTCCTTAGGGGTTGCTAAATACTGCAAAGGTACATCATACATTTGAATTCCTATGTTGTTCTTGTTTTTAAGTTTTTATTTTGTCGGAAGACTTTTGATTCTGTTGCTCCTTTGGACATTACACTTTCAAGAAATAACCTCAGCTTCCATCTTTGCATTTTAATCCTATAAACCTCCACTCAACCTGATATAAGATGTCAAACATGCATTTTGCATAACATCCCCATTTTACCATAAAATTAAATTTCAATTCTTAACAAATTCTTTAAAGAAAAATTATAAAATCAACAAAAGATATTTAGTCAATCTTTGCAGACTACTATCTGACAACCAGGAGAAAAAAAAAACAAAAAGGAAGCCTCTTATATCAACATATATAAACTGATAAAAAAAATTGTCTGACAGTCACATCTTCTTAGTAATTTTTCATAAGTAGTAAGTTGTGACGTCAGACCAAATATAAAGAGGAAGAACAGACTTACTTCTACTGTAACATACATTCTGACTTTCCTCCCTTCCCCATAACAAGTTCTTTTTCAAGCTATCGTCATCTAAAACCTGCATGATGAAGATCTTGTATTTTTCAGCATTTATGTTTGCTATGATTGTGCTGACTAATGCCCTGGGTGAGTTTTGTACAAAATTATATTTTTAATGACCATTGCTAATTAAATTAAATTACATATTTGTTTACAAGAGCCACATTTTAACTTGGCATTCTTGTTAAATATGACAAATTATCAAATAATTGAAATTGTATTAATTAATTTAGAAAGATGATGGAAATTATTGTAATTAACAGCAGCACCTTTTCCAATTACTGTTTAAACTATACGTTTCTTCCAGACGCACAACTGGATGATTGTAAAATCGGTCAGTGTATTAACATAATTATTATTGCTCATTTTCTTCATCTTGATACATTAAACATGCTCGAAAATAATATGAATTTATGCTATCTTGAAAATTTTCCATTCTAAATGTCTGGTGTGTACATGGAAAAAGCATATTTCAGTCTTTCCTTAATATGCAAATAATTTTTAAATAACTTAAATAAGAATCTAACAGAAGTCCTCATATTAACTGCTGGTTCTCAGCAGAGAGTGATCCGGTGAAAAGGTCTGTCCAGTGCTCTCATGGTTGGACTCCGCTCAACGGCCGCTGCTTCCGTTACATTCCAAGGCCCATGAGTTGGGCCAAAGCTGAGGTTTCAAAGTACCTTTAATTCAGCAGATTATTCACTTTTTCTAAGTAAATGTTACAGAAATATGTCACTTCTTTTTTAAACGCCATGTGTAGAAAAATTGTTTATCCATGAGGGGAAACCTGGCATCGGTTCACGACATTGAGGAGTACCATGAGATCCAGAGGCTGATCCTGACTTCTGGCCATGAGTATAAACAGACCTGGATTGGAGGCACTGATGCACAAGAGGTATTTTATTTAACACAACAGTTTAATCTTCTATAATTCACTTACCCTCCTATAAATTCTGTTTGATTTTATAGGAGAATCAGTGGTTTTGGAGTGACGGTACTCCTTTCCACTTTACCAACTGGTGTTCTGGAGAGCCTAGTAATACATGGAACATACATGGAAATCAGCATTGCCTTCAAATGAACTATGGATGTAAGATTATGTTTAACTTGATTAAAATGTCTTATTTGGAGTTGCTTCATTAAGTATGTTGTTGTTTATGACATTTATTATTATTTAGTTAAAGGGTTGTATCATCAATTTAATCTTTTTGAATAAAAGTTTTCAATTCTCCTTTTTTTAATGCAGATCGGAAGTGCTGGGATGACTTACAGTGCTCCTACCCTAGACCATCTCTCTGTGCCATTAAAGGCAACTGAACATTCTTTAATTCTATCCTTTACTCTATTGCTGTTAAACAACTTATGAAAACAAAAGACTTGCAACATTTACTGATTTATCATTAATTCTTTGGACTTCTTCCTAATTAAATAATCTGAATTTGTTGTGGAAGTCTGCTTTAACCGCTGCTTTATTCTGTTGAAAATAAAATGCTCCAGCAAGAAGATGAAAAATGGTTGTTTTTCATTGAAACTTAGGCTCTCTCCAGGTACAGTCCAAAAACATAACTGTAATTGGCTTCTCTGAATTCCCCTTAGGTGTGTGTGTGTGTTGTTTTGTCCTGTTTGTTTTTGTGTCGCCCTGCGATGGACTTGCAACCTATCCAGGGTGGATCCAGACTCTCAGTTGGAGAAAGATGCCAGCACTCCTCACAACCCCATTCGAGATAAACATGACGGAAAATAGATGGATGGAGGAATAAAAGATAAGCTTTACTCTGAAAGCTGAAGTATGACTTATTTTTTCTACCATGTTTAAAAACTAAAACAAAAAAGCAAATGCTACACACCATGTCAGGCTTAAACCAAGTCGAACTTGTGGTCTGCTTTGTCATCATTCAATTCAAATGAGATCAACCTTGATAAAATCAGAAAATACTTCATTTGAGTTTATCTTTATATCAACATTTCAAATCACCACAAAACCAGCTAAAAGAACAATTGATTGTTGACTGTTTTCTGATCTCAGCTTAAATAAACTTGGTGTTACTGTTCAAACCACAGGCATTTGACAAACATGACATAATGTCAGTTTCCAGAACTTTTGTTTATGCATCAAACCCTGGTGCACAAACTCCCAAAAAAAAGAAAAAAATGCCATTACTCAAAACAGTAAAAGAGTTTTTCTAGGCATGCTCCCTGTCATCAATTAAGTCTCCTGAATAACCTTCACCTTACCATACAGTTTTAAATTCAATAAAATTATTGTTAATATCTTTTGTAATGTGGGATCACAAAATAGTGTGCTATGTATGACTGTTGGAACAAATGTATATATAAACATCTCATATTTACTCTTTTTCTAATACCTTTTATCCTTTCATACTGAATATGACATTTATTGACATTTGCTAACATGGTTGTCCCTTAGACATACACACACCCATTAAATAAAATGATAAATTAGTATTTCAAATAACACAAAACTGAAAAAGAAATAATATTTATTATTAAAATGTACCTTACTTTACTAAAGTGGATATGATTTCCCATATAATAAAAATATAAACACATTTTGCTTTGCATGAAATAATTTTCTCTATTATCTTCATTCTTGAGAACTTTGTATTGTTTTTTGTTTTTTTTTTGCCTGTGTGATCTTTTTTTTTTTTATTCTAACTATTGTTCTCATGTACTAAATACCAAAATGTCTATTTCCTCTCTCAAACACTTCCCAAAAAGTTCTTCTACTTAAATAAAAATGTTTTAGTTAATCTGAAAAAGGAAATAATGAAAAAAAAACATGGATTTGTCAAAAAAAGGGCGGGTAACTATAAAGTCAAAAAGTTAGAGAATCAGATGTGACAAGTTATGCAATTTATTTTGCTGGTTCCTCTTTATGCTTTCTAAGAACACTTTAGAAGAAGTGAAATAAAGACCTACTTTCATTTCTCAGTACAAAACAACGCATCTAAGCCATTAGTGCTAAGTGCTAATAATGCCAAGAGATGAAACAAAAGCATTTAACATTTGTAAAAGTGGAATAGTATATATATATATATATATATATATATATATATATATATATATATATATATATATATATACTACATCCTTCAAGCTCGTGTCTTTGGAGCTTGAGGGTTCTGCGCAGTATCTTTGCTGTTCCTAGAACTGCACTCTTCTGGACCAAGATGTCTGATGTATTTCTAGGGATCTGCTGTAACCGGTCCTAAAGTTCGGGGGTCACTGTGCCGAGTGCCTCGATGACCACAAGCTTTCTCCAGTTTTTCTACAGCTCTTCTCTGAGCCCCTGGTATTGCTCTAGTTTATCATGTTCATTCTTCCTGATATTGCAGTAACTAGGTTTGCTATGTCAACCACAAAAGCTTTTCTCTGCTTTTTGTCCACCACCACAATGTTCGGTTGGTTTGCCATTATCCATTCTGTCCGTCTGTACCTTGAAGTTCCACAGGACCTTGGCTCGATCATTCTCTATCATCTTTAGGGGTGTTTCCCACTTTGACATTATGGTTTACAGCCCATGCTCTGCACAGATGTTCCTGTATACCATTGAAGCTACTTTGTTATGGCGCTCCATGTAAGTTTTCCCTGCCAGCATCTTACACCCTGCAGTTATGTGCTGGATTGTCTCAGGGGCCTCTTTGTACAGTCTGTACCTGGGATCTTGTCTGGTGTGGTAGATCTGGGCCTCTTTTGCTCTGGTGCTTTGGGCCTGCTCCTGTGCAGCCATGCTGAGTGGCTCTCTGTTGTCCTTCAGTCCGGCATTGTCTAGCCATTGGTAGGTTTCCTGATATCTGCCACTTCGATTACGTTCCAGTGGTACATCCCATGTAGGGGCCTATCCTCCCATGAGAGAGCCTCTGGCGCCCCATCTTTTGTTCCTAATTGTTTGAGACATTCACTGAGCATCTCAATTGTTGGAGCCTTTTCCTTTATGTACTTATAAATCTTGGATGTTTCATGCTGGATAGTGACTCTTATGCTCACTAGTCCCCGGCCTCCTCCCTTACGGCTGGCATACAGCTTCAGAGTGCTGGATTTGGGGTGTTACCCTCGGTGCATGGTTAGGAGCTTTTGTGTCTTAACATATGTGGCCTGTATGTCATTCATTGGTCTGCTTATTATTTCTGCAGGGTATCTGATTACTGGCAGAGCATAGCTATTTATAGCCCAATAATTATTTTTGCCATTCAGACTGCTCCTTAGGACCTATCTCACTCGGAGGCATTTGTCCATTGCTGCTTTCCTTGTCACCTCTTCGAGGTTGCCATTTGCTTGTGGGATTCCGAGGTATTTGTAGCTGTCCTCAATGTTTGTTATTGTTCCTTCTGGGAGTGAAACCCCACTGTGTTTACTACCTTCCCTCTCTTAGTTAGCATCCAACCACACTTGACATCCATTCTGTCTGATTTCATAACATGGGGGGGGCACCTTTAACCTTTCATTAAAACCAGCACAAATAGAATTGAGTTATTAGACACCCATTGTGTCTGATTTGAAGAAGGTGGTGGTGGTGGGGGGGTGTTGTTTGACCTTTGATGGCCTCTAGAAACATTTCTTTATATCTTTAAAATGATAGAGGCACAAACGAAAATTTTTGCTGCGAAAACCAGCACAAACACAGTACTAACATTTGACACCAATTTTTTGTGATTTGAAGAAGGTGTTGAGGGAACTTCACTCAGGTCTAAAGGCCTAAAACGGCAGCTCTCCCCTAAAACAAAACCACCTGAACAGATTTACTTAGAAGCAAAGTAACTCATGAAGCCCATAAAATGCTACAAACATCCAATTCAATTCAATTCAGTTTTTTTATATAGCGCCAATTCACAATACATGTCATCTCAAGGCACTTTACAGTTCACCAAATCATACAGTCAAATTGATTCAAAGTTTTCTATCTAAGGAAAACCAGTTGATTGGATCGACTCATTAACTCAAATGCAATCCCTCACACTAAGCATGCTTGTAGCGACAGTGGAGAGGAAAAACTCCCTTTAAACAGGAAGAAACCTCCAGCAGAAGAAACCTGCCATACACCTCTCTGGTGTATGGCAGACAAATGGCCCAGAGACCCTGAAGTACAGCTTCATAGGCCTTAAATCATGTGCAGGTGAGTGCTGATTGGGCTCAGACTCAAGAAACAGCACCCAATTTAGAGGCAGAGCCACAACTAGGTGTTACTAGGCTACAAAAAACAAAATTAAATCCATCTCAAAGATATAACAATAAGGAGAAATATTTCAGCATATTTGATTTGGAGATCTGCAGTGATGGGAGTAACGGCGTTGAAAGTAACGGCGTTGAAAGTAATGGCGTTACTAACACCGTTACCATTTCTAGTAACAAGTAATCTAACTAATTACTTTGACTGCAACTATAACCCAGTTACCATTGCCGACACCCCATTACTGCACGTTACTCAGGTTGCACAATTAACCTTTTTTTCATGATAGGACCTGTGCGCGCCTTGTCATGAGAGAGGGGAGGATGAGATTGGCTGATATTTAGTGACATTCCGTCTGTCAGTTGGGTAGGTGGGTGTTTTTCCCGAGTGTTCTCTTTTCAGGGAAAAGAACCAGAGTTATAGAGCATCAAGGTACATACACAGAGTCATCTTTAAAAGAATTCATGTTTATTTTAATTTGAAACAACACATTTGCGATGTTTTCACATCTTCTTGACCTGGATTTGGCATTTGAAAGCAATTTGTCCAAGTTCTTTTGAATGGCACACAAAGACGCCACAGATACTCTTCCTAGTTGGATGTTCATGTTCGACAGAATATGTTTTGACTCCAACTTTTGTTTCTCCTGACAGAGGAATTAACCGTGTTATACTCCCAGTGATATATTTCCTTCTTCTCTTTATCATTTCAGTGCTTTTATTTAAAGGTAGGAATTAGTTTCACTTATATTTTCTTCATTTTTCAACCTGTCTGTGCATGAATGTATATAGGCCAATATGTAATAATCAACATCTCTTTTCTTTCCTCATAGTGTGCAGGCTACTTAGAAAACAAATCGCTGTAAACAGTTTCACATTTGGAAATAAAAAAACAAAATGAATTAAAACCGCGACAACTTACAGCAGGCTTTGTAAAGAACTTATTTTGAAAGTTTTAGCTCATTTGGATAAAAGCCTGATTTTATAAAATTTCTTGAAAAGATGTCCGTGCTTTCACAACAAGGTAAAATGTAATTCAAAATGGCCGACTTCCGGTGGGGTTTAGACCATGGCTCCAAGAGCTTTTTAGTTAGGGCCTGTTGAGATGCAAATGTGTTCAAAGTTTCAATATTCTTGGACTCAAAACGGCTTGGGTCTGATGGTTTGAATTTTGTTATTTCCAGGGGCGCTGTAATGAAATTAAGCCCCGCCCACAAAATATTGGGCTGGACTCCTGTTTGGAGTGGGACTAGGAGAATCTCTTGTGATTTTGGTGCAGATCTGATTATTAATGAGGAAATGAGAGCCAATTATATTTTCATGGCAAAACCCCTGACTTTGCCATGGTGCCACGGCAACACCATTTGACTTAAGATCTCTGTGGCTTAAACAAAGTTAGGACAACATGTTGTCTGTCTGCTGACACAGTTTTAGGTTGATGAGGTCAAGTAGGACAGAGTGGGACCATTCCGAGTAAAAAAAGTGACTTCCGGTTCTTAAGGGGAATGGCTTCAATCATGTCAAAATTTTTATATACAGTTTTGTTGGGAACCCAGAGAGGATTAATACTACCAAGTTTGGTGTCATTTCAGTTTCATATGTAAAAGTTATTGCATTTTGAAAATGTTGGCGAGTACGCCAACTTCGAGGCCCTGCCACACCCCTTTAAAATGCTCAAAAACTCAAAAAAATGGATAAGTTTAGATCTCACATGGCTTATCTGCATACATGCCAAGTTTGAAGCTTATTGCTCACCGTCCCTAGGAGGAGTTCGCAAAAGTTCAACGTCAACAAAATTGAAAAAGTGCTAAAAATCGGCCTTTGACCCAAAATGGCCGACTTCCTGTAGGTTTTAGAGCATACCCACAATGTAATTTTTTTCATCATTTGTTGAGATCTATGTACCTGCCAAATCTCAAATCTCTGTGACTTATGGTTTTCCCCAACTCACGTTATGGGGCGCTGTAGAGGCATTTGGCAACGCCCATTGTGAAATCCATTATAATACGTAAATTTCACTAGGCGGACAGTTTACTGCCAAGTTTGGTGAGTTTTTCGGCATGTTAAAGCCTTATATCAACATTTCAAATCGCCACAAAACCAGCTAAAAGAACAATTGATTGTTTAACACTGTTTTCTGATCTCAGCTTAAATAAACTTTGTGTTACTGTTCAAACCACAGGCATTTGACAAATATGACATAATGTCAGTTTCCAGAACTTTTGTTTATGCATCACACCCTGGTGCACAAACTCCAAAAAAAAAAAGAGAAAAAATGCCATTGCTCAAAACAGTAAAAGACTTTTTATAGGCATGCTCCCTGTCATCAATTAAGTCTCCTGAATAACCTTCACCTTACCATACAGTTTTAAATTCAATAAAATTATTGTTAATATCTTTTGTAATGTGGGATCACAAAATAGTGTGCTATGTATGACTGTTGGAACAAATGTATATAATAACATCTCATATTTACTCTTTTTCTAATACCTTTTATCCTTTCATACTGAATATGACGTTTATTGACATTTGCTAACATGGTTGTCCCTTAGACATACACACACCCATTAAATAAAATGATAAATTAGTATTTCAAATAACACAAAACTGAAAAAGAAATAATATTTATTATTAAAATGTACCTTACTTTACTAAAGTGGATATGATTTCCCATATAATAAAAATATAAACACATTTTGCTTTGCATGAAATAATTTTCTCTATTATCTTCATTCTTGAGAACTTTGTATTGTTTTTTGTTTTTTTTTTGCCTGTGTGATCTTTTTTTTTTTTATTCTAACTATTGTTCTCATGTACTAAATACCAAAATGTCTATTTCCTCTCTCAAACACTTCCCAAAAAGTTCTTCTACTTAAATAAAAATGTTTTAGTTAATCTGAAAAAGGAAATAATGAAAAAAAAACATGGATTTGTCAAAAAAAGGGCGGGTAACTATAAAGTCAAAAAGTTAGAGAATCAGATGTGACAAGTTATGCAATTTATTTTGCTGGTTCCTCTTTATGCTTTCTAAGAACACTTTAGAAGAAGTGAAATAAAGACCTACTTTCATTTCTCAGTACAAAACAACGCATCTAAGCCATTAGTGCTAAGTGCTAATAATGCCAAGAGATGAAACAAAAGCATTTAACATTTGTAAAAGTGGAATAGTATATATATATATATATATATATATATATATATATATATATATATATATATATATATATACTACATCCTTCAAGCTCGTGTCTTTGGAGCTTGAGGGTTCTGCGCAGTATCTTTGCTGTTCCTAGAACTGCACTCTTCTGGACCAAGATGTCTGATGTATTTCTAGGGATCTGCTGTAACCGGTCCTAAAGTTCGGGGGTCTCTGTGCCGAGTGCCTCGATGACCACAAGCTTTCTCCAGTTTTTCTCCAGCTCTTCTCTGAGCCCCTGGTATTGCTCTAGTTTCTCATGTTCATTCTTCCTGATATTGCAGTAACTAGGTTTGCTATGTCAACCACAAAAGCTTTTCTCTGCTTTTTGTCCACCACCACAATGTTCGGTTGGTTTGCCATTATCCATTCTGTCCGTCTGTACCTGGACGTCCCACAGGATCTTGGCTCGGTCATTCTCTATCATCTTTAGGGGTGTTTCCCACTTTGACATTGGGGTTTACAGCCCATGCTCTGCACAGATGTTCCTGTATACCATTCCAGCTACTTTGTTATGGCACTCCATGTAAGTTTTCCCTGCCAGCATCTTACACCCTGCAGTTATGTGCTGGATTGTCTCAGGGGCCTCTTTGTACAGTCTGCCCCTGTGATCTTGTCTGGTGCTTTGGGCCTGGTCCTGTGGAGCCATGCTGAGTGGCTCTGTGCTGTCCTTCAGGGCCGGCATTGTCTAGCCATTGGTAGGTTTCCTGATATCTGCCACTTTGATTATGTTCCAGTGGTACATCCCATGTAGGGGCCTA
Source organism: Cyprinodon variegatus (assembly GCF_000732505.1). Lineage (NCBI taxonomy): Eukaryota > Metazoa > Chordata > Actinopteri > Cyprinodontiformes > Cyprinodontidae > Cyprinodon > Cyprinodon variegatus. Next base: position 33,737 of record NW_015151787.1, on the reverse strand, counting down.
TCCTCCCATGAGAGAGCCTCTGGCACCCCATCTTTTGTTCCTAATTGTTTGAGACATTCACTAAGCATCTCATATGTTGGAGCCTTTTCCTTTATGTACTTATAAATCTTGGATGTTTCACGCTGGATAGTGACTCTTACGCTCACTAGTCCGCGGCCTCCTTCCTTATGGCTGGCATACAGCTTCAGGGTGCTGGATTTGGGGTGGTACCCTCGGTGCATGGTTAGGAGCTTTTGTGTCTTAACATATGTGGCCTGTATGTCATTCATTGGTCAGCTTATTATTCCTGCAGGATATCTGATTACTGGCAGAGCATAGCTATTTATAGCCCAAGACTTATTTTTGCCATTCAGATGGCTCCTTAGGACCTGTCTCACTCGTTGGAGGTATTTGCCTATTGCTGCTTTCCTTGTCACCTCTTCGAGGTTGCCATTTGCTTGTGGGATTCCAAGGTATTTGTAGCTGTCCTCGATGTCTGTTATTGTTCCTTCTGGGAGTGAAAACCCTCTGTGTTTACTACCTTCCCTCTCTTAGTTAGCATCCGACCACACTTCACTAGTCTGAATGACATCCCAATGTCTGTGCTGTAGATCTGGGTGGTATGGATCAATAAGTTGATGTATAGCTTATTCTTAGCATACAGTTTGATGTCACCCGTGAAGAGGAGGTTTGTGCAGCAAAAAGTTTCGTTTGCATCGCTATCATTTTAAATATCATAAATAAATGTTTCTAGAGGTCATCACAGGTCAACCCCCCC
>NW_015151787.1:29628-31405 GCF_000732505.1 Cyprinodon variegatus | reverse complement strand
CCAGAGACCCTGAAGTACAGCTTCATAGGCCTTAAATCATGTGCAGGTGAGTGCTGATTGGGCTCAGACTCAAGAAACAGCACCCAATTTAGAGGAAGAGCCACAAGTAGGTATTATTAAGCTACAAAAAACTAAATTAAATCCATCTCAAAGATATAACAATATGGAGAAATATTTTCATAAATGTGTGTGTATGTCTCGCTCTCTCTCTGTCTCTCTCTCTCTCTCTCTTTCTGTCTCTCTACACAAACACACACATGTATTGGTTATAAAAGGGATTTATGATAGAGAAAGAAAATGGGAGCAAAATCATATTTTTGCATTATTATTTAGTAAAAATTCATTTATTTTTTATGCTTTCAGCATATTTGATTTGGAGATCTGCAGTGATGGGAGTAACGGCGTTGAAAGTAATGGTGTTACTAACACGTTACCATTTCTAGTAATGAGTAATCTAACTAATTACTTTGACTGCAACTACAACCCAGTTACCATTGCCAAAAACCCCATTACTGTACGTTACTCAGGTTGCACAATTAACCTTTTTTTCATAATAGGACTTGTGCGCGCCTTGTCATGAGAGAGGGGAGGATGAGATTGGCTGATGTTTAGTGACATTTCGTCTGTCAGTTGGGTAGGTTGGTGTTTGTCCCAAGTCTTCTCCTTTCAGGGAAACGAACCGGAGTTATAGAGCATCGAGGTACATACATAGAGTCATCTTTAACATAATTCATCTTTATTTTAATTTGAAACAACACATTTGCGATGCATAAATGCCAAGTTTGAAGCCGATGGCTCACCGTCCCTAGGAGGAGTTCTTGAAAGTTCGACATCAACAAAATTGAGAAAGTGCCAAAAATCGTCCTTTGACCCAAAATGGCTGACTTCTCGTAGGTTTTAGAGCATACCTACAATATAACTTTTTTCATGATTTGCTGAGATCTAGGTACCTGCCAAATCTCAAATCTCTGTGACTTATGGTTTTCCCCAACTCACATTAAGGGGCGCTGTAGAGCCATTTGGCCACGCCCATTTTGAGTTCCATGATCATATGTAAATTTCTGTAGGGGGACAATTTACTGCCAAGTTTGGTGAGTTTTTGGGCATGTTAAAGCCTCCAAAAAGCAATTTATTTTATGCGGAGAAAGATAAGAAGAAGATTTTGATTTAGATTTTTAACAACACATTTATTTAACAATGATTCATCAACAAACAGTTAAAAAACCTCAGATCATCAGGACATCATTATAAAAGCATCTTGTTATATTTCAGCTCTCCTGAGTCAGAAATGGTGGACAACACATTGTTAAAACCCCATAGTTGTAAAAAAAAAAACCTTCAAATCCCCAGTGGCTCTGTGGAAGCAGAACTCCAACCCCAACCTGGCTTTGACGTTACACTTTCACAGAGCCACCGCATCAAGCTGAGGTCCTTCCTGCAGTTTATCTCGTCGTGTCAGGTAAATGGCCATTTTGGCTTCAGAGATTAAATAATTTAAAATTCTGTATTTGAAGGCAGTGGCTCGGTTATAATGTACACCATTGATAAAAACGGAATGGGTAAAAACCACACTAAAAAGGCTAAAAACGTTCATTAAAAAGTTGAAAAAACTAGTCAGTCGTACACAATCCAGGAGCCGTCTCTCCCCAGCAGTCATCCGCTCTTTCAGGCACTCCAGAAAGTGCTGCGCCAATCTGGTGGACCGGACCCCCAGCAGCAAGCGGACCTCCTCGACGCCTGAGAAATCCGGCCCGGCGACCCGCACCAGATGCCTCAG
>NW_015151787.1:27968-29178 GCF_000732505.1 Cyprinodon variegatus | reverse complement strand
CTCTTATCTCTAAGAGACTTAAGTCTGTTAAAAACAGAGCAGCATCCAGCCCCAGAGAGTTTACACGTCTCAGAATGAAGCTGGCCACGTCTCTCCACACGGGGTTTTTTGTAAGGAACTTCTGAAGGAACTGTAAACGAAAAGTGGCTGTTCTGGCGGCCAGGTGGACAAGGCCCTGGCCCCCCTCCTCTCTTGGTAAAAACAAGACAGACTGTGGCACCCAATGTCGACCGCTCCAGAAAAAATTAACCATCTCTGACTGTATTTTTACAAGAAGGTCAGAGGGTGGGTCTAAAACAGAGAGTTTGTGCCACAGCTGTGATGCCATAAGATTGTTTAAAATCAGCACTCTGCCCCTATAGGACATCTGGGAGTGCAACCACTTCCATTTTTCCAACCTGTTTTTTAATTTTCCTTCCACTTCCTCCCAGTTTTTCTTTAAAATTGCTTCACTGCCTAAAAACACACCAAGGTACTTAAAACCGTCCCTCTTCCACACCAGACCTTGAGGGAGAACTGGGAGCCTGACGGACCACTCTCCGACGGCCAGGGCTTCGCTCTTTGCCCAGTTCACCCTCGCGGCGGACAGGACGGAAAACTTTTCTGTTACCTCGGTTAAAAGGCTGACGTCCCGTTGATCCTTAATAAAAACAACAACGTCGTCAGCGTAGGCATATAAAAACATATGATTTGTAAAACCAGGTAAAACCAGACCGTAAACACTCGAACGTATTTTCTGAAGGAGGGGTTCCAGGGAGAGCACGTAGAGCATCCCTGAGATCGCGCAGCCCTGTTGGACGCCTCTACACACCCTAAAAGGAGCACACAGGCTACCGTTGATCTTCAGCACACTCTCTATGCCACTGTACAGTACCTGGATCTTGGCGATGAGACCCTCGCTGAACCCAAACCCCCTCATGGTTTTCCAGAGGAAGCCGTGCTCAACGCGGTCAAACGCCTTTTCTTGATCTAATGAAATCAAGCCGACTTGTAAACCCAATGAACCGGAGACCTCCAAAACATCCCGAATCAGGTAGATGTTGTCTACCATGGACCTGCCGGGGATGCAGTAGGTCTGATCTCGGTGGATGACCTGCTCCATAGCTTTTCCCAGCCTCACAGCCAGAGCCTTGGAGAGGATCTTGTAATCGGTAAAGAGGAGGGACACGGGGCGCCAGTTCTTGACGTCTTGCAGGTTACCCTTTTTGGG
>NW_015151787.1:25042-27483 GCF_000732505.1 Cyprinodon variegatus | reverse complement strand
AAGAAGAAGAAGAAGAAGAAGTTGCTCTAAATCCACGATGTTCATCTCCAGATCTCTGATAGATCTAGTAATGTCACGAGTGACGTTGAGAGTATGCTGTTGACTCAGCAGTTTTATCTGAACTTTCCCATAGTCCCACCACTGTCTAAGAGATGTAAAATCTGACTTTCTCTGTCTAAAACCAGTCCAAAAATAACTTAAAGTCTCCTTAAAACCTCGACCGTGAGTTAAAGCAGAGTTAAAATGCCAGTAAGCGCTTCTTGGTAAAATGTTTCTAATAAAAACACTACCTAAAAGCAACGAGTGATCCGTAAAAGCCACCGGTAAAATCTGGCATGCCTTAAACACGTTAAAATGGTGTTTAAAACAATAAATACGATCAAGCCGAGCTAAAGAGATTCTGTTTTCATTGATGTGGGACCATGTGTACTGCCTTGAACCAGCGTGCATCCTCCTCCATACATCCACCAGGCCGTGAGACAAGACCAGCTGCTGCAGAGCATGTTGGGCCGCTGGATGCGGCTCTGGATGATTGCGGTCTAAAAGCTAATTTCCGGTACAGTTAAAATCCCTGCCCAAAAAAACATAATCATCACACCCACAATCACCCAACCTTTCCCCAATTTTTTCAAAAAAACGCTTTTTCTCTGCATTGGTAATAGGTGCATAAATATTGATGACAACGAGGCTAAAAAGATCAAACTCTGCTTTGACTAGAAGACACCTCCCCTGAATGACGTGCTCAACTTCTGTAGAAGTTGGGGTGAAGGTTCTGGAGAAAAGAAACCCCACCCCAGCACTCCGGGAGGTGCCGTGGCTCAAGATGACCTCCCCCCTCCACTCTCTACCCCAGTCTGCTTCAGTTAAAATATCACTATGGGTGTCTTGTAAAAACACGACATCGATTCTTTTTTGGTTTAAGGTTTGATAAATTAAAGCACGTTTTTCAGCCTCCCTCGCCCCGTTAAGATTCAAAGATGCTATTTTAAAAGAATCCATAATGGGTAAGAAGCTAAAACCAACACACCAAAAAACTATAAAAAATTACAAAATGCTGTTGTGCATCATTCTGTTTAAAGCTGTTTTCTGACTTTGGACATTATTTTCCTTAATCTAAAGATTTGTCTATCAGTTAAACCTGATGACCCCTTGTTGCTGATGTGATATCTTGCAGATGAATAAAATAATCTTAAATTAGGAAAATATGCCTCTATTTTTAATCCCTTAAAACCTTTAGTATTCTCTAAAAAATTCCAAAAAGATTCTGGTATAAAGGCTCTCTATCGCTGGACTGTGACAGAGAGAGCTCACTGGTGTCAGAGACCCAGCTCTCAGCATCGCTGCTGTCTGACTCTTCCTCCTTCTCTGCAGCCTGCTGGCTGGCCTGTTTGCTGGCCAGCTTGCTGGCTTGTGCAGCAGCCACCACATTCTTCCTCTTGCTTTTTCTTTTGGGTGCAGAATAGAGACTGACATTTTTTCGGGAATCCCACGGGTCACGGGATTCCCGTGGGATTCCCGTGGGATGGGAGTCAGTATTAGTAACGATCACGGGATTGGGACGGTACAGGATTAAACATTAACGGGAGCCGATGGGAGCGGGAGCAAACCAATAGTAACTTCCGCTCTGAGTTTTCTTAGTATAGTTTGTTTTTTGTTATTTTGTTTATTTTTTTGCAAATTGATGATAACAGATGCCTTTATTTAAGGTTTCAGTAAGAATGAAAGGGACATTAGTTACTTTTTATTGTCATAGATTCACCATTGTTGACAGGTGAGAAGGGATATTGGACAAGGTCATTTTTGGATCATCTTTTCATGGAGCAACCAGTGTTTCCTGGGTATGAAATACAAAAGCAGAAACAAAACATGAGCTGTTTTCCTGAAAACTAAAGATCCCCAAACTGTCATTCTACCTGTCGTTTCAAGAGTGGGCGTGACTGTGAGAAACATGGAAAGTACTTAATTTCCTCATTAAAGCAGGTCTTTTACAAATATAACAGCAGGATTTACTGGGAATAAATTTTCTGAGTGCGAGAAGGTATGATAAATTATCAGCAGATGTCACCGTGCATCAATGATGATGAGGATGATGATAATTTTATTTCAGACATTTCACCAACAAAACGTAATAATAATAAAGACTTTCATGTTTGTAAGTGTAAATAAAATACTTTACTATCAAATTTACATACCCAAATACAAGTTTATTCACAAGTTATTGTGAGTCTGAAAACAAGTATGGTGAAGTTTAAGTTAGGCAAAAATACTCTTCCTGTGTCCAGTATTCTTTCCAAAAGGGGGCAAAGACAACAAAAATAATAGTAGTAATAATAATAACTATATATAATATTTGCTGAACCAGATGAAAATAATGCATACACTATATATATATATATATATATATATATATATATATATATATATATATATATATATATATA
>NW_015151787.1:19864-24913 GCF_000732505.1 Cyprinodon variegatus | reverse complement strand
TATATATATATATATATATATATATATATATATAAACTATTTTCTCACCCCTCGTGGGGCAGTATGTGTCATCCTCAAGCTCGAGTCCTCTACCAGAGGCCAGTATCTTAGCTGTCCTAGGACTGCACTCTTCTGGACAGAGACCTCTGATGTTTTACCTGGAACCAGTTTGGGGGTCACAGCCCCCAGTGCTCAAATTATCAGTGGCACCACTTCTGCTCTTACTTTCCACATCTTTTCTAGCTCCTCTTTCAGCCCTGGGTATATCTCAAGCTTCTCATATTCTTTCTTCTTTATGTTGCTGTCGCTTGGGATTGCCACATCTATCACTATTGCCTTCTTATGCTGTTTGTCGATCAACACTATGTCTGGTTGGTTAGCCATCACCAGTTTGTCAGTCTGGATCTTGAAGGTCCATAGGATCTTAGCTCAGTCATTCTCAACTACCTTACCTCCATGATGGTTCTCCTTCATCTTTCTTGTCCTCACTTTTGGTTTTCTCCTGCCTGAAGTATTCGCCAAGCCGTTTGTCTTTGGAGGCCAACTTTTTGATGTACTGCAGGACCTTAGTTGTTTCATGCTGGTCAGTGGTCTGGACACTCACCAGCCCTCGGCCTCCCTCGCTACACTTAGTATACAGTGTCAGGGTGCTGGATTTGGTGTGACACCCTCCATGCATTGGGAGGAGCTTTCTCGTCTTGATGTCAGTAGCCTCTATCTCCTCCTTTGGCCAGTTTATTATACCAGCGGGGTATCTGATGACTGGCAGGGCATATGTGTTGATGGCTTGGATCTTGTTTTTCCCATTTAGCTGATTTTTCAGGACCTGGCTTACTCTTTGTAGATATTTGGATGTGGTGGTCTTTCTTGCTGTCTCCTCGTGATTTCCGTTAACCTGTGGCACCCCAAGGTATTTGTAGCTGTCCTGAACATCTGTAATGTGGCCTTCTGGTAGTTCAACCCCCTCGGTTCTGATCATCTTCCCTCTCTTTGAGACCATGCGACCACACTTTTCCAGTTCGAATGACATTCTACTGTCATTGCTGTAGATCCTGGTGGGGTGGATCATTGAGTCGATGTCTCGCTCTCTCCTGGCATACAGCTTGATGTCATCCATGTAGAGGAGGTGACCGATGATTGTTCCGCTTTGGAATTGCTATCCATAGCCAGTCTTTGTGATGATCTGGCTGAGGGGGTTCAGGCCAGAACAGCAGTGGGGATAGTGCATTGCCTTGGCATATGCCGCACTTGATGGTGACTTGTGCAATTGGCTTTCCGTTGGCTTCCAGACTAGTTTTCCACAGCTTCCTAAAGTTATTGATGAAGGCTATTACTGTCCTGTTGATCTTGTACATTTCCAAGCATTCCAGTATCCATGTATGTGGTACTGAGTCGTGGGTTTTCTTATAGTCAATCCAGGCAGTGCACAGATTTGACTGCCTGGTCTTACAGTCTCGAGTGACTGCTCTGTCCACCAATAGCTGGTGCTTGGCTCCTCTGGTGTTACTGCCTATTCCCTTCTGGGAAGAGTGCATGTATTGAGCCATGTGCCTGCTCATCTTAGCTGCTATGATGCCTGACAGGAGCTTCCATGTTGTACAGAGGAAAGTTATTGGCCGGTAGTTGGATGGGACCGTTCCGTTCTGGGGATCCTTCATGATCAGAATTGTCCGTCCTTGGGTTAACCATTCTGGTTGGGTCCCATTCATCAGCAGTTGGTTCATTTGTGCTGCCAGGCGTGCATGTTTTTTCAGCCAGTAGGTGTGGATCATGTCAGGCCTGCTGTTGTCCAGCTCTTCATACCTGCCACTCTTTCTTGGATGTCTGCTGTTGTAATGGTTACTGGTTCTTGTTCTGGGAGATTGCTGTGATCTGTTCTTAGATCCACTAGCCACTGAGCATTGGTGTTGTGGGATGCCTCCTTCTCCCATATGTTCCTCCAGTACTGTTCAGTCTCAGCCCCGGGTGAATCTGATCTTGTATTATTACCCTGCCACTGTGAGTACACTTTGGATGGGTTTGTGGAGAATATCTGGTTTATTCTCCTGGCTTCTGCTTTTCCCTTGTATCTCTTTAGGCGGGTGGCCAGGGCGGTGAGTTTCTAGAGCCTTAGGAATCGACAGCTTGTTGGGCTTAGGTAACCTCTTCTCTAGACCTTTCTGTGGATCTGAGAGCTGACTAACTTCTCTTCATGTTGCCTTGATCTTGGCCTCCAGCCTTCTCCTCCATGGGGGGTTATGTTCTTTGTGGCCTTTGTGGCCTGTGGTTTTTATCTTATAGCCAAGCATCTCTAGGATCATTGTAGCTGTGGCATAGATCAGCGCAATGGTCTCAGTTAGGTCTTTAGTAGGGATAGTAAGTAGTGCTGCATTTACATCTTCTAGAAGAATTTTATAGGGTACTCTGTCACTCTTGGTCGTCATACTAGGGGGTCCAGCTTGGTTATGATCTGCAGTCGTAGGTCAGCTGCCCTTACGTTTAGTGGGCTTGTTGTTGTTATTGGGGCTTGGGACTCAATCTCTGAGTGTTGGGGTGATGATGAAATCTCCCTGTTTTTTTGTGATCAATTTTTTTATTGTTTTTCAAATTTTGTACATTAGAGGAGGAACATTTGCACCAACCACAGGTAGTCAAAATTTTGTACAGTGTATACAGATTTGTGTCATCAGAAGTAGAACACCTTTCCTCCCCGCCCATGTTAACACTCCCCAGCCCTTGCCCTTATTTCCACCCTCCACACCCATTGATGTCAAGGCATTAAAGAAATAGCAACAATAATAATAAAAAATTGATAGTAAGAAATGGAAATAAGAAAAAAAAAAGGGGTGGAAATAAAGTAAATAAAATCAGTAAAATAACCCCCTTCCCCTACCATCCAGGAATCACGTCCACTGAATAGAAAAGCAACAATAATACATCAAAGGAAACAAAACGATGTTCATAGGGATAACATGTCATATATATTCATATATGAGTACATGAACAAAGTCAATATGTATAAATATTTACCACAGTTCTGAGAGTTTCTTTAATAATTTAAACCAGCAATTAATGTTTGATGATTTAGCACCATGTGATCGAGCTGAGGAGAGCTCCATCTGTGCAATATCCTGATAGGAGGAGAACCATTCCCTCACCGACAGTGCATGTGGTGGTTTCCATCGACATGCTATCATTCTCTTAGCAGCTGTAATGCCAGCTAATAACAGCCGCTTATCGTATATGGTTAATCGTAGGGATGAGGTATCAATGAGTAGAAGCAAGCACGGTGAGTGTGGGACTACCCCTCCTATTATTGATGACATAATAGTAGAAATGTTTTTCCAAAAACTGTTAACCTTCGGGCACTGCCAAACCATATGATAAAACGTAGCAATAGTATTATCAAAACAAAAATCACAATATGGGTTATCTCTGATTTTCATTTGTTGTAATCTTCGAGGTGTTAGATAAGCCCTGTGAATGAATTTATAGTGGATCATTTGATGATCAAGATTCCTGGTAGACAGAATTACATTTGACCATATGCAATGCCAATCTAAATCTGATACTATATTTAAATCAGTCTTCCGTAGTCTATTCAGGAACAGGGGTTTGTATGAAGCTTTAGCTATAAATTTGTACAGATCAGAGACGATACCATTGCGTGGAATCTTGGTAGCAAGAATTACATGGAGGGGATGAGTTCCTAACTCCATTCCCCATGGAATGCCCTGTGCCCGCTATGCAGACCTTAACTGTAAATAAAAATAAAAGGTGCCCGGCAGGTTATAAGATCTGTCAAGATCATGGAATTCACAGAGCCCTTCTTTCCCTATAATGTCTCTAAAGACACAGATACCTTTATCCCTCCACTTTGGGAAAATAATTATCTTTTTATCAATTAAAAGTGAATAGTAATAAAAAATAGGGGATTGAGCAAAAAACTTTGTTTGTATTTTGGCAGCGCGTTGAACCTTATGCCAAACAGTGAAAAGATATGAAATTATGGGCCCAAAGTCTCGCTTTACTATCTTATGAGGTATATTGGAGTATACTAACTCAGATAAGCAGTGAGAGTATACTAAATGTTCTTCTATGGGACGCCATGACACTGAAAATCCTGGTTTCAACCAACTACTAAGTGGACGTAGGGCAAAACACCAAGAAAACCACTCAAAATTTGGTAGATTAACACCACCTGAGGATTTGTGTCAAGTAGATGATTTGATTCTAGGTTTCTTTTTGTTCCATAGGAAACGATTAATAATAGAATGGAGCTTTTTCCAGTGGCCCCCTGGTGGAGCTAGAGGGATCATGGAGCTAACAAAGTTAATCCGAGGCAAAATATTCATTTTAATTACTGAAAGTCTGGACTGAAATGATGTAGGCAACTTGCTCCATCTGTCCAAATCACTATCAATATCATTCAGAACTTGGTTATAATTTTCAGTGGTCAGCAGATGAAGAGAAGGGTGAACAGTCACTCCTAAATATTTGATTTTACTAACAACTGGGATGTTGAAGGAGCACTGCATGCAAAGTGGGATTTTCGTCAATATGCGGCACTGTAGATTGTCGTTCAGGTTAACGGCAGTTTATGGTAATTTGCAGGCATCGCCGAAAACTCCCATAAATTGTCAGAAATTGACGTGGGCTTTCTTAGGCAGTGTTCCCCCCATGCCTCCCCCCCATGGAATTCTAGGGGAGGCTTTAACATGTAAATGAAAATGCTTTTTTTTACCCCAAGTGACATTTTTCTAAAAGGTAAAAAAAATCTCTGATACAAAGACATCAGGCTCAGTATAGACTCTTACATTTTAGCTTGAATTGATTCATTTAATTTAAGTATAGAGACCAAAACTTATCTTTAGCTGACAGAGCAATGCATTTAGAGCAGTAATTATTTAAAAAAAAATTGCATTTAAGATAAAAAATAAAATGTTGTCTGTCAATATGCTCAATTCACCATTACTTAAGTGGTGAATTCTATTTAGTATCATTTAGGTCGACGTTGGATCTTTCAGAGATCCTCACTGAACTTCTGGGGAGAGTTTGCTGCACTGAAAG
>NW_015151787.1:14303-15799 GCF_000732505.1 Cyprinodon variegatus | reverse complement strand
CAAGAGCCTCTGATTAAGAACAGGGCTGCCCGCACTGACGCGGCTCAGGGATTACGTCACGCGTCGTGCGCAGTGAAATCAGGACATTTCCTCACTTTCTAAAAAAAACCCAGGACGCCCGGGACAGGACGTGAAATACAGATATGTCCCGGGAAATACGGACGTTTGGTCACCCTACTTAAAGACTGTTTAGGACAGGAACCTACAAAAAGTTAAATGACCATAAACTCAATGTAAACCCCTAGCTATTATTATTTTATGTTTATTTTATTTATTTATTTGTTTATTTATTTATATGTTTGTTTCCCTTGTTTTATTTTTTATTATTTTTTACATTCTATGTCTAATTTTGTTGTCTAAGTTGTCTAAGTTTGATGTTTGAATTACTCTGTATTGTTACACGGAATCGCCAATAAAGCAAAAAAAAAAAAAAAAAAAAAAAACATGATGACGCAGCTGTTCTCGCGAGTCCTTCCGTATAACAATGACCTCGTATGTGATTGGAGGAGCAGAAGAACTTTATCTCCAGTTCCTTTGTTTGGATTTTGCTGGTACGTGATCAATGGCTGGACGTCTCGCGTTCAACTCGCCTTCAACTCCTCTTGGACGCGATGGTGACTCTGCAGTCGAACAACTGTGTGGGAGAGACGAACTCAAAGAAGAGAAGCTAGCGGTAAATATATGTTCCATTACTGCTAGCTAAGCTAAAAGCTAAAGCTACGGCTAATAGTAGCCTTGCAAGAACAAGCTTTATTAAAGTGTATTTTTTGTGATTCACAGGAAGCAGTACGCCGTCTTCACAACTCGGAGACTAATTGCAGGCGCTATGAACCGGAGCAAGGGTAAGAGTTAAAGAATATGCTTTCATTATGTGGTAAAAGGAAATAGATACGGATTCGGACCGATCATAACTGTACATTTTGTTTTCACAGACTAATCTCGCCTCATAATGAGGCGGTGACCTCCTATTATTCATACCACTTTCATTTAATTGTTTTCCAGCTGCCTGTAAGACATATTATGAGACGGTACGCAGGAGCTTCAGATATACACAGCCAGAGAACACGTTGCGCGTGGAAGCTGCCAAGCATTCAGAAAAGAAAGAGAGTAAGACTTTTGGTGACTATTTTTCAGGTGCATTGATAGATGTGTTGTGTCCATACGCAGTGCATCCCATCGCATAGCGCTGATTCCTTGTTTTTTTTTTTTACAGCTGCTGGAATCGAGGCAGAGTGTTCTAGCTCATGAGGAAGTGGAACTCTGCAAGTCCGCCACCGTCGACCTCATGTCTGATGAAGAAGATGGCGTCGTTGGTGGATGGATTGTATGGCCGCCGTCATTTCTTAGGCCGGATCTCTCTGAACTCTGTGTTAAGCTGCAGTCCCGGTTAGAAGCGATGCTGAAGTACAGGGCCACGCACAGTAGGCGTCTGCACATCGGACCTGCCTCGGAGGGAATGCTGCCAGTTACTTCAAACCCTGAGGAGGCAAACGGAC
>NW_015151787.1:8323-12830 GCF_000732505.1 Cyprinodon variegatus | reverse complement strand
CGTCTGCACATCGGACCTGCCTCGGAGGGAATGCTGGCACTTACCTCCAACCCCGAGGAAGCAAACGGACCGTTCACGGAGTTGTAATTTTTGGATACGCATGTGTGGGCAGATCCTCTCATTGTATATAGTTGTGTTTGTTTTAATACTGAGTAGGTTATTCAAGCCAGACCTGGCCAGCCGCGCGGGTTTGCTGCATTCATATGCTAATTAGGGCCATTAGTACAGCTGATCGCTCTCCACATACGTCAGAGTCCGTTTCCGACAATTCGTGGCACTGACAAACGGTGACAAGCACGGGTTGCAAATTGTCGGAAACTGACGAAAATCAGGGAGATCTGCGGGAGTTTACGGGGATGAAAATCTCACTTTTCATGCAGTTGAGGGTGTCTGGTCACCAAATTGCCCTAGTAACATCAGAGCTGATTTTGTCCAATTTATCTTGTAACCTGAGATCTCCTTTAAGACCTCAACCGTTTTAAGAAGATGAGGAAGCATTTTAGAGGGATTCCTTGTACAGATCAGAATGTCATCCGCATACAAGGATATATAATGTGAGGTATTATGAATAGAAATTGGTTCAAGAAACTCTGATTGACGGATTGCTTGGGCAATGGGTTCCAAAGACAATGCAAATAAAAGTGGGGATAAAGGACAACCCTGGCGTGAAGATCTGGAAACTGGAAATCTTAGTGAACAAGTATTGCCTGTCATCACAACAGCAGAGGGGTTAGCATACAATACCTTGATCATAGAAATGAAGCTGTTACTGAAGCCCATATGTTGCAGAACTGACCACATGTAACCCCATTCCAGTCGATCAAAGGCTTTCTCGACATCTAGTGATAAGAGAGCATTTTGATTTTTTGAGCCTGAAGATGAATCAATGATATGAAGTAGACGGTGAATATTATCAGAAGCAAATCTAGATTTAATAAACCCAGTCTGATCACAGTCGATTAGATGGGTCATGTAATGCTTTAAGCGGTTAGCCAGAACCTTAGCATACAGTTTGACTTCACTATTCATAAGACTTAAGGGCCTGTATGAAGAACAATCGCTAGGTGGTTTACCCTTTTTTAGCAGAAGTGAAATGATTGCAACGTTTAAACTAGCTGAAAAGGAACCCCTTCTAATAGAAAAAATAAACATGTTCAGTATCAGTGGGCCAAGCTGGGGCCAAAAAGCATCATATAATTCGGAAGGTAGACCAACCAGGCCTGGAGATCTACCTCTGTTCTTTGATTTAATGGCTGTCCCTAATTCTTCTAGAGTGATGGGTGTCTCTAAGTGCTGAATTGTCTCCTGGGGCAATTTAGGTAACTGTAAAGGCTTAAGAAACTCAGAACAGGTTTCGTCACTGTAAGACACCTCTGATTTGTACAAATTTTGGTAAAACAGCTGAAAAGTATTGTTAATCTGTACATGATCGGATGTTATGTCCCCCTCCTGTGTCCTAATTGCTGATATGTTTGCTAAGTTATCATTTTCCCTTAATTTATATGCAAGAAGGTTGCTAGGACAGGCACTATTCATATAATAATTCTGCAGGGTGCGATGAATAATGAATTCTGCATCCTTTCTTAACAGGCCATTAAGTTCATCTAATAGTTTTCGTTGTTTACTAATATTTTTATCTGAAGAGTCACTTAGCATAATTTGCTCGAGTGCTGCAATTTCAGATTCCAATGATTTGATACCATGAATTCTCGATTTATGACGATTTGAAGCAAAAGATATAGCTTTATTTCTGATGCAACCTTTAACCAAGTCCCATAATACCCGGGGATCCTCAACTGATGGACTGTTTATTTCTATGAATTCATTCAATTCAGCCTCCATTTCTTGTTTAAATGTATCATTCTGAAGTAAAGATATATTAAAACGCCAGCGGGCCGCCCTAGGTTTACTGGCTCTCAGTGAAAAGGTGCATAATACAGCCCTATGGTCTGACAATGAGATCGGTATCATCTCAGTTCTAGAAATATCATTGAACTAGAGTTTTCGATGAGAAAATATAGTCAATTCTAGAAAAGGTCTTATGACGGGCAGAAAAAAGGAGAATTCTTTAATACAAGGATGCATCATACACCCCACATCAACCACATCATGATCGCTGGACCACCTCTGTAATGCTGTAGATGCAAGTCGTTGGTCTCTGCTTTCTGAAATTCCCGTTCTATCTATGTCATTAAGTCAGACGGCATTAAAATCACCCCCTACCAAAAGTTGATAATCTGAAAGATCCGATGATATAGAAGTCAATGAGTCAAAGAAAAGCTGATCAAAGCTATTAGGAGCATAGACAGATATGAGGGCAATTTTAACAACATTATAAATTTTTTTGCAAAAAGTAATGCGGCCATCGTCAGAGCCCCCGCTAGTATCCCCAGGTTAGTATAATTCAGATTTCGTTTTTCTGCTATCAAAACCCCTTTACTCTTTTTGTCAAAACAGGAGGATGCAATGATGTGATAGTATCTATTCTGGAATCTATGAACGTCAGCAACAAGAAAATGTGATTCTTGTATGAAAGCAAAGTGAATATTCTCCCTGTGAAAAAGTTTCAAAGTGCTTGTACGCTCCTGATTTGAATTAAGGCCCCGTGAGTTCCATGACAAAATATTAATATTATTAATTTAATTTATTTGGTATTGATATTCAAATGAAAAAACAGACAGAATTCCCTTGGACACAGAAATATATGCATAAGTATAAATATATATATATATATACATATGTGGCTTGATATAATTGTGATTGGAAGTAACACCTGGACCCCCCCCCCACCCCCCCACATAAAAAAAATAAAAAAATGTCATATGAAAGCTGATGCCTTGACCATCCTAAAGATTCTTCATAAAAATGGAGAAAACTTCCCACCCACCCAAAAATATATACCGATCATCATAGCCAAGCAGCAGCAGCCACACCACTCTCCATCCAGAAAGTGAAGAAATAGAAAAACAAGAAAAGAAAGAAAAAAAAATTATTAATTTATAAGAAAATAAAATGAAGATAAATGGCAAAAAAAAACAAAAAACGCTCAGAGTAGCGTCCCTACTGTGTCTATAAAAAGTTAATCACTTATATGGTAGGGTTAGTTAAGTTCATAATTAAACATAAAGAGACTGACATTTTTCAGGATATCCATCACGGAGCGGCAGTCAAAGTTCAGTCTTACCAGCAATGGAGCATGTTGCAAATCAACACTTTAATTTTTCTTCAGCGATGCAATAAAATGTTCAGCCTCACTCAACTCCTGGAACATGTATGTGTTGCTTCCCCTGGAAAGTTTAATTGTTGCGGGAAAGAGGAGGAAAGCCTGAAATCCGTGCAGACAAGCTTCACGCATGACCTTATAGTAAGGTTCTTCTCCGCTTTGTTGTGGCCTCGCTGTAGTCGGCGGTGAACCTCAGCAGGATACCCTCTACCTCAGGGGGATTTTTCCTTGCTTCGTTGAGCAAGGAGTCTCTGTCAGTGTAGCGGAGGCACTTTATGATTAATGGACGTGGACGCTGTGCCTTCCCTGGACCTGTCTTAGATGGTTGTCCTAGCCGATGACACCTCATCAGCTTCGGCGGATTTGGTCCGAAGGCAGGGAACCACTCAGCAATCTTCCTCCTGAGGTAAGTGCGAACATCTGTGCCTTCGGCGCTCTCTTTGAGATTGAAAATGAGTAGATTATCTCTGCATGCTCCGTCATCCATTTTGGTAAGTTTGGCTTCATAGATTTGAAGTTTTTTCAGACATAAGTCTGTCGATTTTTCCACCCAGGTGACCAGCTCTTGAGTAGTAATAGCTTCTGTGCGGATATTTTTTATCTCTTCGGTATGCCACGATAGAATGGCGTGCATGCTGTCAAATCGTTTCTCAAATCTGTTATAGCGTGCTTCGGATTTCTCATCAGCTTCATTAAAATGTCTCTCCATCATTTTCTCCATGACTTTAGCCAGGGCGGCGTTTTCCTCGCCGAGCTCTTTGTTAAGTTGAGCTGTCATAACTTGTTTAGTGGCTGTTGTTTTTCTTGTTTTTCTCATTTACTTCGGGTGGTGATCAGAAGTTTGCAATCTTAGAGTTTTCCGTTGAAATCACTGATCACACAGCCACTGATTCTCACATATATCTGGAGAGTGGACGCGGAGATTAACTACGCTGCCGCCATGACACCGGAATCTCCCTGTTGACCTGTTGTCCTGCCTCCCCCTTGCCGCAGCATGCCAGTTGTACCTCATCAATTTCTAGTTGTGATAGTTGCTGCCATTTGCGGATGTTAGAACACTAAGCTAGGAGTTGTTTCTTTGTCAGTGTCGATGATTGATTTTGAAGCATCCATATATCCCATAATCTCTGCATGTAACCTCTCTCACTGGGGTTGCTTGTATAGTAGCATTTCATCAGGTCCAAGTTTTCTGCTCTAGTCCATGTATGTCTTGTTCCAGTAGCCCATTTGTCATCAAGTTGCCCTGGTTCCCTAGCAAATGATGCGTACCTTGTTAACCTGGGC
>NW_015151787.1:4458-8124 GCF_000732505.1 Cyprinodon variegatus | reverse complement strand
TATCTAAGCAAAACCAGCTGATTGCATGAACTCATTGACTCAACAGCAATCGCTGACACAAAGTTTGCTTGTAGCAACAGTGGAGAGGGAAGCTCCATTTTAACAGGAAGAAATAATCAAGCATAGTCTAAGTATTTTGTCAAGTATTTTTATTCAAGAAAAGTAGTTTCTGCACAGTAGCAGGGCTCAAACAGTTTGGTATAGATTTCATAGAGTTTTGTGCTCTGTCTAATATTTCAGTGGATCCTCTGTTCTGTCCAGAAGTGGAGCAGATAAATATTGCTGCATCTCCACTATAGTATTGTTTTGTGTTTTTACATCTTCTTGCATCCTCTGCATCATTGTCCAGAACCATCCACACGTCAATACCTAAAGGCGGGGGAGGGCACATTAGAGAATATACTTTCAATAACATCAAAGTCACATGAGATTGTATTTCATCTGTTGATGCTTCAGTAGATGCTGGCTGTGGTGGTGCCAATGTAGATGGTTCCGGTGGTCATCAAGGCTGCATATTCCCGTTTAAAGTGTTTTACTGTGGAGTTCAGAATTTTCATTTCCTAACAGATATCCACAAACAGTCTTTAAGTGGAAAGCAACCAGACTTTTGCTCAGTTTTTTTTGAAGATGTTTTAATATGTATTCAGGACACTTTGTCAAGTCTGTTATTTTTTCTTTTGCTTGTTGATGAAACCTTTGTTTTTTACCTCAGTTTCATTTGGGCATAGTGGACCCTGTACTCAAAGAAGTGTAGAAATCTATATGAGAAGTCAATAAGAAAGTATTCCCTACAATTTATTAAAAAAAAATTGTCCTTCTGAAGAAGCTTTGTAAATCCTTTATACACAAGCATGCCCATACATACATACATAACACTGGAGTTTGGTTCCAGCCGTTTACTGATACACACTAATACTAATTACTAAGCTACAGCTACAGATATATACCACCTGAATAATATATATTTTTTCTTTATTTCAAAAACATGGATGTTCTACTGGTACACTGGATATTAATCATTTAAATTTCTTCCTCCCAACTGGATACCTGACACTGTGACACCACAGTGACACTTTAGCCAAATCAGACATTGTGGAAGGAAGGAAAACCTGTTGCAGAGATGTTGGGAGCACCCCCACCATATAAACCTGACATCAAAGAGCAGAAAGCCCTGAAGAACTCAAAGGTAATGTGGATTGGGCGTTCTGGCTTGCCTGCAAGGACCATTAAGGATGAAGACTTTGTGGATATGGTGAGACAAGCAAACAAAATGTTCGATGTGTACAGTGTGATATATGTTAAAAAGAGAAGCAGTGTGTATTTACAATGATGACAGAAATCACTAAAATTTGACTAAGACTAAAATGGATTTTTGTCATTTAGACTAAGACTAAATCGGGAAGGCAATGACTACATATGACTAAGTCTAAAATGAACTTTTTTCATTGTGTCTAAGACTAAATTAAAAAAAGCTGACCAAATTAACACTGCTGTTTTGTTTGCAGAGCAACTGCCACAAAACATGCAGCAAACAGTGCCATCAGGTGCCCTTCTACAATTACGGATCTTTCCCCTAAAAGTCTTTGTCACCGCTTTCATCATCTCTGTAGTTTTTCTGTCATCACAACCATTAGTGCTAACGCTATGAAGTTCAGTATATATCAGTCCAAAATTTATTTTGTTTTCATGATAAAGTTCTGACATTTAACCCCTAAAAAGGCAAAGGAAGATGATCTAGAAACAGAACTTTGCTCAATTGTGGTATAGAAAATGTGAATTCTATTCAGATCTCCTTCTTTAAAATAAAAGTAGCAAACTGAAGTCAGTAAAGCCTTTTTAAAATCTATAACAAATAACAACTGCACATGTTATGAGCCCTCTAAACTGTGGTTTTAATTCTAAATGTTTCAGATTCTTATAGCCTACAAGAATGCTGATCCGACTTGAAAGGATTGATTAGAAAGTAGACATTGGTTCAAATCTTATTAATTTATTTTGAAGAATATATCTGCAGCAACTGAATTCATCAGCAGTGGCATCAAGAGCTTGAAAACCTGGCAAACCAAAAATCAAATAATAATTTTTAAATACATCCCATTGAAAATACACTCATTCATCTGTTCTTAATATACATATCTGTCCAGTATTTAATAATTTTAAGCATTTAACACAAATATTTCAGTAAGCCAAAAAATGTATTTACAGACAAACATTTTCAGTTGCTGAAAACCAAAATCTTAAGTCTCCAGTACATTCCAAATTTTGGAAATGAAGGAAATTGTAGATTCCTATTAAAACAACTCTAATCAAATAAAATAAAATATAGTGGGGCCTAGGCAGAAATAACTCAAGAAACTGATTGCTCTTACATCTACCTGTGACACAGCCAATCAGCTTTGAACCACACCTCCACAAAGCCAATCGGCATCCAAAGTTCATCTTAAAAGACCTCCAATCCGCAACTCGTCTGCTCCTGTGCACAGGGCAGACTCTTACTGCGTTCCCTGTCTCATCTTAACAGGTCCGTCACAAGACCGCCATGTTGAGCCTGGTTCTGCCAGAGGTTACTTCCTAAAGGGGAGTTTTACCTCTCCACTGTCGCTTCATGCTTGCTAATCATGGACAGGTTCTCTCAGCTTGTGTTATCCAACTGGACTTCCATCTTCCAGGTCCCTGAGTGAAGCTCTAGTATCAGCTGACGCAGTCCACTGGATCTCCCTATAAAGCTAAGCATACAGTCTCGCTAACCAGCAGTCTACAGACTGACCAACTTCATCTATCTCCACTCCACCACCAGTTTCAGGCCTGGGGGGGAAAACAGCCCTATTCTTTGCTCCTGTTTATGCATATCTATCAAAATTAAGCACCATGTTTCCTGCTGAGGTCTCAGCACCAAAGACGAAGTAATTGTATCA
This sequence comes from Cyprinodon variegatus, assembly GCF_000732505.1. Taxonomy (NCBI): domain Eukaryota; kingdom Metazoa; phylum Chordata; class Actinopteri; order Cyprinodontiformes; family Cyprinodontidae; genus Cyprinodon; species Cyprinodon variegatus. Next base: position 5,209 of record NW_015151787.1, on the reverse strand, counting down.
ATACATTTCTCCTTATTGTCTTTTCTCTTCGTGTGTGTTTTTATAGATTGAACTACAATTTTAAACAACATAATGCTTTTACCCAGAAGTACAATAAAACTAACTGATTCATGATCCAAACTAAACCAAAAACAGCATTTCAAGTTTAAGCAAAACTAAGAGCTAAACAAACTCTAAACAGTTTGATAAATCTTTTTAATTGTAACCTCCTCATCAGAATGCCTCTACACCTCTCTCCTATACATGGACACTAAAAAAGTAACCCCTGGTGCCAAGAAAGCTAAATCTACCGCCCCCTGCTGTCTAAACAAAGACAAATTAAATAAAAGGCAAACAGCTTTAAATATTATTGCCATTTGACACAAATATATGCTTCCTTCAAGTATTAAGATCAACCATTATAATTAAACATTCAATAGTTCCATACAATAAACTTTACACTAAAATCTTAATAATTAGAATTAAGAAAGGCACCTTCATATGTCACGAAACATATGTCAACTTCTGAGATATTATAAACATGATTGGTCTGAAGTTTGGTTTTTAGAGGAAAAAGATGTGTCAGGTTGACATCTAATAACATTAATGCTGAATGATCTCAGTGATTAGCTAGTATTACTTCAAGGGTTTTTCGACTTTATTCATAAGTAAAGATGTTTCTTTATGCATATGTGCTATTAAAATGCATGTTTTTATTGCATTTAAAAAGTTTTGTGTTACTAAAGAGAGTGGACACTTCAGGGGAAAACCC
>NW_015151787.1:0-3472 GCF_000732505.1 Cyprinodon variegatus | reverse complement strand
AATTCCCCACCAGTGGGTCGCGCCACACACTTTGAGAACCGCGGGTCTAAAGTAACTCAGTACTTTTTATATTGACTAAGTGCATTTAAACAGAAATGTGTACTGTATATTACTTTCATAAAACGGGTTTGTTACTTCTATACATGTTGATCAAAAGATGACTTAGACAACATTTATAAAGCTTTTATAACATTTGCATTCATTAATGACACAATATTTGCAAAATAAAACAAAAAAAGTAAAATGCAAGGAGCACATTGAAGCTGATGGAGCCGATTCTGAGATGTAAGACTTTTCTGATCCTCCCCCATTGTTAAAGTTGACATTTACATGTTAAGAAGGATTTAAATTATTTTTTTTAAGTTAATGTCATTCTAAACCTGAGTGCATTGTGTTCCTGAGCTCTTAGAGTATTCAGCTGCTCATGCTCTCTGTCAATATTGCCTTCTTTCTCTCCATTAGCTCATTCCACAGCAAGCAAAGGAGAGAGAAAAAAAAATCCTATTCATTGAGGTATTTCTATTTCTAATTGTATTTCTAGGTATTGTTATAATTGAGCTCTTCAAATTTGTTTTGTATTTTTATGGACAAAAACCTAATTTAACTTTTGTACTTCAGCATAATGTAGAACCTTTTCATTTTTACTTAAGTCACGACGTTCACTGTACTTTTATTTTTCCCAAAGTCGTTTAACACAGGTATCTGTACTTTTACTTATATGAAAAGTGTAAATATTTAGGAAATCCCCGTTATTCAGTAATTATTACATATCACACAAAGTTGCTAATGGTGGCATCTAGTGGTTTTGAGATTGTACATCAGGAGGCTATTGATATGTGTACCAGCCAGAGCCCTTTAGCGGGCCATCCCCTAAGCCAGAGCCCTTTAGCAGGCCACTCCAAGAGCCATTGCCCTTTAGCAGGCAAGTCCTCCCTTCTCATCAGTCAGCTCCTCTCAGTGTTGTAGCCCCACAGTCAAACCCCTTAGGACTTTTTTTTTCCATCTCAGTCAGATCCTCTTAGTGATCCCTCTCCAGAGATGCCAGAGCACGCTCTCTGTAATCCAGAGACCCCCACACAGAGACTCCTGAGCCCCCTGATGGATCATGCTGTGAAACCGCTCTGTGCGGGTTTCCATCCATGGCCTCTAAGTGGGTGCTACTCATCTCCAAGGCCCGTCAGTGGGTGCTCCTCGTCTTCAAGGCCAACACCCTTAATAACTGGTCAGCTGATATAAAGGATCAAGAGGGTGTGTAGGAATGAAGCAGCTCAGACAGTTATAGTGGGGAAAGACCATTAGAAGCTTTAACCTCTTAACATCATCCTCATTTTGGGTGGATGTTAAGAGGTATTTTGCATACCCAAATGATAAAGCAAATAACTTAGGAACTGTAAGCCCAGATTACATGTGCAACACATTATTTGAAAGCTAACACCCTCTAGTTTCCTAATATTCTTATATATTGGGTGAGTAGAACACAGACCAACATGCAAAAGTTCAAACATGACTCAAAGCTGTTTTTTAATCCTCAAAATGATAGGTCTTTTTTGAACAGCGGTAATAACCACATTCTTGAGAAAAAGCAGGTTTTATTGTATTTGTTCTACATCATGTCATTCACAAATACAAATACAAAATATTTCAGACCTCTAGCTGTAACAGTTTCAGGGCTGTGGGCTATGGAACTTTTGGTGTCAGCCTGGAGCTCCAATGGCTCCACCTGCTGGTAAAAATTTTACAGGTGGAATTTTATGCATTCTGAAATATTACCCCCCCTTAAGGTCCACTGGGTCGCCAGCGACCTGGCCGGTTTTAAGAGGTGAAAAGCAAATACAATGATTTTGAAATCAATCCTAAAATGTAATAGCAGCCAATCTAATGAGGCTAAAATAGGGGATATATGGTCAAATTTACATGTACCTGTTGAAAGACGTGCNCAAAGTCCCAATGATGGGAATTTCTTAATGGGGAGAGTGAAGACTTTTTCCCTTTCTTTCCACCTCTGTCATCTCCTAGCCAGCCAGCCTTTTCCGAGCCAGAGCCCTTCAGTGGGAAAGTTCCAGAGCCAGAGCCCTTTAGCAGGTTAGCCCCCAAGCCAGAGACCTTTAGCGGGCTACTCCCGAGCCATAGCCCTTTAGCAGGCAAGTCCTCCCTTCTCTTCAGTCAGCTCCTCTCAGTGTTCTAGCCCAACAGTCAAACCTCTTAAGACTCTTTTTTTTCCCTTCTAAGTCAGATCCTCTTAGTGATGCCTCTCCAGAGATGCCAGAGCACGCTCTGTGTCATCCAGAGACCCCCGCGCAGAGACTCCTGAGCCCCCTGATGGATCATGCTGTGAAACCGCTCTGTGAGGGTTTCCTTCCATGGCCTCTAAGTGGGCGCTACTCATCTTAACATCATCCTCATTTTGGGTGGATGTTAAGAGGTATTTTGCATAACCAAATGATAAAGCAAATAACTTAGGAACTGTAAGCCCAGATTACATGTGCAATACATTATTTGAAAGCCAACACCCTCTAGTTTCCTAATATTCCTATATATTGGGTGAGTACAACACAGACCAACATGCGACAGTTCAAACATGACTCAAAGTTGTTTTTTAATTCTCAAAATGATAGGTCCTTTTTGAACAGCTGTAATAACGACATTCTTGAGAAAAAGCAGGTTTCATTTTATTTGTTCTACATCATGTCAACCACAAATACAAAACATTTCAGACCTCTAGCTGAAACAGTTTCAGAGCTGTGGGCTATGGAACTTTTGGTGTCAGCCTGGAGCTCCAATGGCTCCACCTGCTGCTAAAAATTTTACTGGTCGAATTTTATGCATTCTGAAATATTACCCCCCCTTAAGGTCCACTGGGTCGCCAGCGACCTGGCTGGTTTTAAGAGGTGAAAAGCAAATACAATGATTTTGAAATCAATCCTAAAATGTAATTGCATCCAATCTAATGAGGCTAAAATAGGGGATATATGGTCAAATTTACATGTACCTGTTGAAAGACGTGCAGTAACATTCTGCACCCTCAGAAGCTAAGAAACACACGAATGAATGATACCCTTGTAAAGTGCATTACAGTAACCCAGCCAAGTGGTTACAAAGGCATGGGCAACTGTTTCAAAATGCTGACATGAAGGTCTAACCTTTGCGAGCTGCCTCAAGTAAAAGGAGCTGCATTTTACACAGCTCTATTGTTAGATTCAAACTTCAGACTAGTATCTGTTTTAACCCATAATTTGTAATAATAGTCTTGACATATTGGGCCAAAGATCAAATATCAGTCAGGAAGCCTTCACTTGAACTACCAAAAACCTCCACCTGTTTTTTTTTTCTACATTGAGATCATTTAGGGACATCCAGGCCTTCAAGTCTTCCAAGCATAAAAGCAGACACTGAAGATAAGTGGAGTCACTTTTCTTCTGTGACATATACATTTGTCTTCATAGCATGGAAATCTAATATTTTCTAAAAATAG
>NW_015151786.1:174298-180911 GCF_000732505.1 Cyprinodon variegatus | reverse complement strand
CGGCCTGTTTTTCAGTGTAGTCCTGTTTTTCTGACTGTGACTGACTGGATGTGCTCTCTTCATCCTCTGACATGAGAGGAAGCTCGGCGCTCGCCTGCCTGGCTGTGTGTTTCCTGGACAGGGCCACCTTTTACAGTTGCTTTTTGTATCTATGCTTGAACCCCAGTCGGCCTCCGCACATGGCCGTTTTTTTCCTTCTAAAAGGGAGTCTTTCCTCTCCACTGTCGCTACAAGCATGCTTAGTGTGAGGGATTGCCTTTGAGTCAATGAGTCGACGCAATCAACTGGTTTTTATAAGATAAAAATCTTTGAATCAATTTGACTGGATGATCTGGTGAACTGTAAAATGCCTTGAGATGACATGTGTAATGAATTTGCTCTATATAAATAAACTGAATTGAATTGAATTTAACAAGACAGACATGAAAAACCTCTCAATCCACGGGCCGGAAGGAACCAGGACATGAACATATGAGTTACTATACCATTTAATTTCCCTTTGGGATTAATAAAGTATGTTTCAATTTAACTGAGCTGAAATACATAAAAGCAGCTCAAAACATTTTGGGTTTGGGTTTGCTATCTTGGGTTACTATTAACTTCTTTTAGCTTGTTAACTCAACAGTCAAACACATGGCATGAATAATAATAAAAAAACTGGTTACTTGGGAGTTGGGACTTATTTGACAGAAAATTGGAATAGTCACATTCTTTGAAGCACAAAGCTCCTTTAACATTACTACCATATGATTATCTTATTGCATATTTGTGAAGTAAATGATAGCATAGGTGCCTATATGATTGGTGGCCAGGTAGTGCAAAAATGACCAGCAGAACAAAGAAAGGAGAGCAGAAGAAAGATTATGGGGACGCAGTGCTAAGAGCACTTAGACAACACTTAGACAATTCTCGCTAATCCACTATCAGCAATATTTGGCATCTCTCCTGAGCCTTTTGTGTTCCTTGAGACGATCTCTAGCTTTTTCCACCCTCCTGGTTTATCTTACTTAAGTGGAAATCATGAACCCCACCCTCTCATGACCAGTGGGTGATAGAGGGTCTCCATGACCTAAAGCTGGAAAAACTTAGGTTTTCTCTTAAAAAATTGAGGCAAAACGATTCAAATTAGTTTACTTGTAGGTTTTATTGATATTTCTTTTTTTTTTTGTCTTGTCCTGTTTCAGGGACTGGATCTTTGCTAAATGTGTGATGCATGGACCTGGATTAGGGCATGTCCAGGTGATGGGGGTTGGGTTAGTGTGAAGAGAGAACAGCTTCCATTGTTTTACTGTTCTTCTTTTGTACTATGGCACTTGTTAATTTATTCGACCCTGTGTTTCTAGTGCAGTAGGAAAAAGATATGAAACTCTGCAATCTAGTTAAATAAAGGAGATAGATGACATTGCGCTTAGTCTGCATTTTCTTATCTTTCTTTGCAAAGAGAGAACAAGACAATCGTAGCAACCTTTCAGGTTGATGTTCTGCCCTGTGATGATTAGAAAAAAGTTCCTCTCACTACCTAAACCCTGTGGGTTGGTGCTGTACAGGTCTCCATAAACAGTTAATCAAATCAAAAACAGACAATAGATGAAAATGATCAAATGTTATTAATAAACCCTGAGAAAGAGTCTAGCTTGTTATGAGAATGATTATTTTTTATCCCAAACACTCCTTAGTAGGATAAGCAGCGACTCCTCTCCCTCAGACATGCTGTGGCCTTGCAGCTGTGTTAGCTGAGTGAATACTTTCATAGATCAAATTATACATTTTATGAAAGGATTCTATACTTTCTAATAAATGCTGGGTTGTTTTAAATCCAACTGCTAGGTGAAACATGTTGGGTAATTCAATTGCTTCTTTTCATTGAATAAGGTATTCTGAGAACCTAGTTACTTAGGTTATTTCAGTAACTCAGATTCCAGCTTCCAAAAACATACAATTGAATCATAGACATGATCCCTTCCAGATATCACCAAACCCCCCACCCCATCACAGAGGAACGAGGAACTTCCCGCTCCAGCCGGTGAACAATACCTCCTTAACGACCGACTCTTAACAATCATAGCCAGGTTTCAGGTATTACAGGAGACAATCCCCTCCTTAACGGCAATCCCCCCCCTTTAACGACCGACCCCTAGAATCATAGACAGGTTTCAATTATTACAGGCTAACGATGGAACCAAACGACCCATTCATCAGTTATCATTTGCATGTTTCCAAGCGATACAAGGCTTTGTCCTTGTAACACTCAAACTCACTGCGGATCTAGACATTTGAATAGAGAAAGCTTCCTGAAGAGGTGGCGAAACGTCTTCAAATCTTGGAAACCAAGTCCAGTGGATATTTTTTTGAATTTTTACGGAAAGTTATTTCAGTTGGGTATGGAGTTATCAGCTGTTGGGTTGTAATTTCTATAATGGTGTGTTGGTTTATTTGGATTGCCCAACACCTTGGGTTGATGTTCAATCATGTTCAACACAGCACCACCCACTAACTGGACCTCAACAATATCTGATAACAGCGGACCAAAACCACTCAATTCAGCATGAAGTAGATTTACTATTGAAGATGTGTCTACACCTTGGAGCTTTCTCTCACCGGTTCTTTTTCCTGAAAAGAGATAACTCGGGACAAACTCTTTAAATAACACTTCATAACTTATATGTATTGAATAAACATGAGAGATGAAAATAGATTTTGATAGAAATTGTAATCTTACTCAGATCAAAGAAGTTGCTTAGGGTTACAGAAGGCAGCTGCACACCCCCGAGCTCACCTCTCAGGAAGTGGCCCCAATAAACGGTTAAAGAGGCATTTTATACATCATCACATCATAAATGTTAGCAGATGAGTAGACATCCATGGCTCCAGCCTTATCAAAATATTACACTTCGTTCTTTGCTGAAATGCACCACTCTCATTCCATTTCCAAATCTTTGCCACGTACAGCATGAAGATTATAAATGTACGTCCGGACAGAGGAACAGTCTTAATTACATAAACTATTGTGGAAAACATCAATTCTGACACACAACAGGCAGCTAATATTAAGGTACAATAAACTCACACATCATCAATGATAATTATCCTGACAAAGATAAAGTGCTTTTTATTTTATTTTTCTCTTTTAAGTAACTGTTATATCTGTTCATTACTCTGTCTGTTTACTGTCCATGTAAGTCAGCCAAATGGACATTCTTATGTTAAAGTATGAGAATTGTCAGAGAGGCTCTAGCATCAATGTATATGGTAATGCTGTGGTGTTGTATGAGAAGATGCTGACTAGGGGCGTTGGGGAAGGCACCGCCCTAGAAGCTCTCTGCCATTTTGCTGGTTCCAAAGCTATGGAAGTAAATTTGTGTCGCTGGGATTTGAATTAAAAATGCTACTGAAATTTAAATGTTGTATGTTTGTACTTACTGTTTCAGTGTTAAAATATATTCAGAACACATTTTTGACCTATAAAAAAAAAATTCATTGTCATTATTTTTACAAAGTTGAAATTTCATTTGTTATTTTCTCTTCAAGCTAAAAATTCACATTACTATTTCAAAGTGATTACATTTTCAATATTATTTTTCAGTTTAATTTTTGAGTGTTAAAAAAATCAGCATATAAAAAAAATTCAACCTTTCAAAATTCAAACTCAATATTTTCAGCCTCCTGAGATTAAACTGGCTCTGTTTCAGTGTTTTAAATTCGGCGTCGAAATTCAGTGTAAAAAGGGAAGGGTTACTTCAGGTCACAGACATTAGCAATAGATTGTGGTGTCCAACACCAAGCCAATCCCTTTACGTTTTCTTAGTCACGTGACCTGACGTGACTTGTGGCGCTCATACTAAAGGAAAACCAGCATCACAGAGCCGGTTTATTACTTTCATTTTTCTGTAGTTGAGTTAGAGTTAGCTTGCATGACCGGCTCCGTGATGCTGGTTTTCCCAGCACAAGCGTCACGTGACTAAGAAAACGTAACGTAACCAGTGGTGATCAATACTAAGCAATTTTTTTCACACCAGTTAATGCTTTATTTATATATCAAGCTTTATATAGTCATGGAAGGTATTGTGGAGGATGTTATTTTTCAGGGTGGATCATCAAAGTTAGTGGTATGTCTAATTGTCAATCATTCTGGTGATATGTTCAAGTAAGGCTTTCCTATGTATTCGTCCCCATTTTCACTTACCGGTGGTGAGTCAGACACAGTGGAAAAATTGCAAATATGCTTTTGGAAAGTGAGCTTGTATGATTGTGCACAAGGAGAAATGGGCTTGTGCATGCTCTCGCACATGATTAATAGGTGTTCCCTCTTGGGAACAGTTACAGGATTGTGCTATGCATTTGTTTTTAAAAAGTTTCGGAAAATCCTCCACCACACCTATAAGATGCAAAATGTTCTTGTAAAATATGTTTGTGAGGCACTGTTGAGTATATGTTCTGTTGATATGTGCTTCAAAAGGTTTTTTTTTTTATATTAAACTTGCACTATCTGAAGGATTGTAAGTGTGATGAGCTAGGTGCTGGACCCAGAACGCAGACAGCCCCGCCAGGAGATAGGAGCAAAGACAGTTTATTTTGGTTCACAGGTAGACAGGGAAGACAGGCGTCTCTGGAAGCAGGGGCAGTTTAAGGAGGAAGGCAAGCTCTGCATCAGCTGGATATGTGGGAGGTGGGTGCTGTGGCTTGGTAGCTGGAGACTGCTTTGGAGCCGGAATCTGGGTAGACAGAGCACAGGTTAGATCAATATAAGAAATCCAAAAAAGCTGGAGCGATTATTTCCACAAGAGAAAGAAGTTGGCAGATCTTCCAACTAACCCATGACCATCAGGCAGAGAGCACACAGGAGGCCAGGCGTAAAATATTGCTCCAGATGAAGATCAGGTTTTTGCAGCCAGCTCCCCAAAAGCCACACCTTTCAGAGAGAGAAAACACAACCAAAACTGCACCCAAACAGGCTCAGACACCACAGTAAACCTGTATATAATATGTTCATTTTTTGAATTTGTTGTGAAATTATTGGGGTGAGAATATATTTAATCAAGAAAAAAAAATTAGAATTGCGATATTAATATGCAACAGCTATATTTTAGCATGTCAAATAACTACAAATTAACCCAACCTGCTGGGTTAAAAGAACCCAGCAGTGCAGTCAATGTGAGCCCTTGACTGGATTATATGAACAACCCAATTGGGTTGTTTTTAACCACCACTTCTCAGTATGTTAGAAACAAATTTTTCCCCACCACATAAACTACTAGAAATGTAATAAAGATAAACTTAAAAAATAGCTTGATTTTGATCTGTAGCTTCCAGCCTCTAGTCTCAGTTTTACCCCTTGTCGAAATGCCACAGCCCGATACTGATCATGAGGAGCTTCCCAGATCCCGTAGAGAGAGACTGGGCCTTTTCCAGCACTTATTACCAGAAGGTAGAAAAAGAGTTAAGGCAGTCTTCTGGTCTACTGGATGACTACTCCAATTCTCTGCTTAACCAGGCTGCCTGCTCCTCATCCTCTCAATGCCAGAGAAGTTGACAGGCACCTATCAGTTGTGTTCCTCCCATGGTGTCTCATATCATCTTGTCCCAACCTCTGTTTCTGCTTCAGTGCCTGAGGATCCATCCCTCTGTGCAGACGTTATACCATTCAGTAATAAAGCCTCAACATCTCACGTTTCCAGCTCTCACTTCCTCTTCGCCGCCTATTTCCACAATCTCCACCTCATTACCAGTCGAACCGTAAAGCATTCCTCGTACCAATCTCTCTGTTGCCACTGCTGATGATCTAGAGAAGAAATTAAGATCGAATGCTCCCCTCATTGAAAGGCTCAGAAAGCTATTATTCCAGAAGTATTCATCTGGGTCGAAAAGAAATTAAATTATATTATGATGATCTTACCTTTTTATAATCTGTTTTAGTCTTACCCTTGTTGTGCTATTGATATATATTGCCTACCCCAGTGGGGGTGGTAATATTTTGTTTAATCAAATATTCGACTGTCAAATGTTCTTATAGCCACCTTTGTCCCTGTGCACCTGACCTCTACAGTAAGTAACCTGTTTCACCAGGGACAGCCTCAGGACTAACAGCCAGATAACGTACCAAACTAGGGGAGGCATACGTGTCCCTCTGTTTTGAATGTACTATGATTAGCTCATTCATTAGTCAGTTCTGCTGATGTGCAATACGTCATCTGAACATATATTGAGGCAGGACTTTGTCAGCCAATGTATTAAAAACCCAGATCACCAGTAAACCTTCACATTAAGCATAGCTGTGTGCAGGAGCCTTCTCTTTGTCTGATTTTTAGATTGTTGTTTTTCTTTATATATATCTGCAATTTGTGTTTAGGAAATGTTTGTATCAAAATCTGTTTGAATATTGATTGATTTGTTTTGTATTCATGATCTCAAAAGGTGCATTTTTTACCATTTCTGGAGCTCACCAGCATGTTGAATGTGTCCCAGTCTGAGTCTAACATGACATCAGCATTTCTGAACCAGAATCTTTTAAGGATAGCTCTAATATCAACTCTGTCTACAGTACCATCAGTTATTTTTCTCTACATTAATGGGACCATTCTTTTCACTCTGAGGAGTAAACCTGTGTTTCGTGACA
>NW_015151786.1:159938-173680 GCF_000732505.1 Cyprinodon variegatus | reverse complement strand
GCCAGATCAGCCTCCACAGATAAAGCTTTAGCTCGTAAGGCCCGTTACACCCTGCTGCTGAATCTGGTTCAACTTGGCCTGAGTCTTTCCTCAACTATTAATAACCCACTAATCATTGCTCTTTCCAAAGTTTTATCAAGAGTGGCATTTTTATGGATTCGGAATGCATTTTATGTTTGTTTAATAATTTTCCCCAGATGTTTGAGCTCTCTCATTTATGGGCTCAGAGATCAGACCATCAGGCCTGTTCTGCTGTATTATCTATTTTGCCGCCCTAAAGTCAAAGCCTAGCAGTTTTTTTTTTCCTTTTTCTTTTTGAAGAATGACTTTACAGTGTGTAAAATAATCTTAGACATTTTTTTTATAGAGGCCAAATAACAACCAGTACCGTTTACTCACTATATTTTTTGTCAGGACTAATTTAAAATCTAAAACTGAGAATATCTCAGCTTTAAGGGGACTTTTTACTTTTTTAGAAGCTCAAACATTTATGTGAGTCCTACATCTCTGGGATATATATCAACTACCAAATATTTTGCATATATTAGTGTCTTTGTATATAGACTAGTATATTTGTGTTTTGTTTTTATTTAAATGTTAATAAATAAAGAAACATATCTTGAAAGCTCTAAAGAAAAGATGAGTCTTGATTTAATACTTCCAAACATTTCTTGAAAATGTTTTGAAACCAAATGAATGCGACTTAAGCACAATTAAGAAAAATTCAGGGAGAGGATGCAAAAGTTAGGAATGTACATTTTTTTAGGGGTGACCCTCCTCTTGTGGTCTGCCCACGTTCGGTTCTATTCAGCAGATTTACCGAGGGCAGTCATGGCTCGGTTCCAGATGGTTCTGCAACAGTGGATGTGATGCTGAACAGAAGGCACCGCAGTGGCAGCCTCCTCAGCTGGGACAAGGGGAGGCTGATAGCCAATAGAGGCCTTGAAAGGGGAGAGTCCTGTGGCAGCAGGAACATGGGCGTTGTGGGCGTACTCAACCCACGGGAGATAGTGGCTTCACTCAGTGGGATTGGAAACTGAAAGACATCTGAGGCTGGCCTCCAACTCCTGGTTCATCTGCTCAACTTGACCGTTAGACTGGGGATGATAGCCGGAAGTGAGTGAGACCTTGGTCCCAAGGGCCGAACAAAAACCCTTCCAAACCTTTGAGATGAATTTAGGGCCTCGATCAGAGAGTATGTCTTGAGGAATCCCATGGAGGCGGAAGACGTACTTGACCAGGAGTTGGGCTGTTTGAAAAGCTGTAGGGAGCTTCCTCAGTGACACTAGATGGCAGGCCTTGGAGAAACGGTCAATGACAGTGAGAATGGTGGTCATCCCTTTAGAGGTGGGGAGTCCGGTGAAGAAGTCTATTGCAATGTGGGACCAGGGTCTCTTGGGAATGTGCAAGGGTTGAGGCAATTCAGTAGGGGGCTGATGAGAAGGCTTGTTCTGAGTGCAGGTGGGGCAGGCCAAAACAAACTGCATTACGTCCTTTAGTAAAGAGGGCCACCAAAAATGTCAACTTATGAGAGCCACGGTTCGACTGATACCTGGATGGGCAGAAAACTTGGAAGTGTGGAGCCAGTTAATTACTCGAGCATGAATGGATGTAGGAACAAAAACTCTGTTGGGGGGTCCAGTACCAGGGATCAGGCTCAGACTGTTGGGCCTGCTTGACAAGGTCCTTAATCTCCCAAGTGACTGTGGCTACTGAGCAGCTGGGAGGCAGGATGGGAGCAGCAAACCCCTCCGATTCATCTGGGTAAACTACCTAGAGAGAGCATCCGGTTTAACGTTCCGAGAGCCAGGATGAAATGAAATGGATAGATTAAACTGGGAGAAAAACAGAGACCAGCGAGATTGCCGTGGGTTAAGTCTCTTGGCGGACTGAATGTATTACAGGTTTTTATGGTCGGTCCAGAACAGGGTGTGCAGCTCCTTCCAACCAATGTCTCCACTCCTCAAGAGCTAGCTTAATGGCTAAGAGCTCTCGGTCTCCAAAGTCATAGTTTCTTTCTGCTGGGGAAAGTCTGCGAGAGAAGAAAGCACACGGGTGTAACTTGTTATCAGTGTCTGAAATCTGGGAGAGGACGGCTCCAACACCTGAATCAGAGGCGTGAACCTCCACCACAAACTGCTTGGTGTTATCAGGCTGAATGACAAGAGGAGCATTGGCAAAAGGGTGCTTGAGACGAACAAAGGCTGCCTCAGCCTCAGGGGACCAAACGAAAGGGACCTTAAAGGTATACTATGCAACCGGTGTTGATTTTCCAGCGAGGCTCCCCCCAGAGGGCGAAAGTAAAAGTGCACTGTCGTAAATATGCCCAGCTATTCTCCTGGTTTCTCCGTCAAGCCAGGCGCGGTTGTTTTGAGCTAAGCAGAGAGGCGAACGCAACGAATCACCATGTCTACTGCGGTAAGTGACTATTTTGTTGTTTTGTTTTCATACATTATTTGTTATGCATGTGTCTAAATAACAAAGATTGTAGTTAGCCAAATTCTCGTCGTAAAGCAAGACTGACTCTTGCAATGCACGAGACTTCTGAGCCTGTGGGTGCGGGCCGAGGGCTCCTGCAATTGCAAGTGCGGTATTTCCCCTACAGACCACCAGGGCGGCCGAGAAAACCTTTGTTCGACCTGAAATGACTCATTTAATCATCCAAAACGTTATGGAACACATTAATTAACTGAAAAATGTTGCATATTACGCCTTTAATGGAAGTGAGAAACGTGAGGGGAAGAGCAGTTTGGCAATAGTTTCGAATGAATCCACGATAGAAATTTGCAAACCCCAGAAATCTTTGAAGCTGTTTTCTGTTCTTGGGTGTGGGCCAATCCTGGACCACTTTAACTTTCTCCTCAGTGGGTCTTACCTGTCCGCCCTCTAGGATGAGGCCAAGGAAAGAGACTGAAGGCCTATGGAACTCACATTTCTCAGCCTTGACAAAAAGCTTGTTCTCTCGGAGCCGCTGTAAAACTTGGCAGACGTGGATCCTGTGTTCGGACAGGTTCTTAGAAAAAATGAGGATATCATCAATGTAAACAAAAACGAAAATTTTCAAAAAATTTCTAAGGACATCATTAACCAAGGCCTGGAAACGAGCAGGTGCTTTAGTTAAGCCGAAAGGCATCACCAGATACTCAAAATGACCTATGGGAGTTTTGAAGGCGGTTTTACATTCGTCTCCTTCCCTTATACGAAGAAGATGATAGGCACTTCTGAGATCCAGTTTGGTGAAGACAGTAGCTCCTTGAACAGGCTCAAAAGCTGATGACAAAAGGGGCGAAGGATGTTTGTTCTTGACTGTAATTTGGTTTAAGCCACTGTAGTCAATACAGGGTCTAAGGGAACCATCCTTTTTTCCCACAAAGAAAAATCCAGCTCCAAGACATGATGAAGAAGGATGAATAATACCTGCAGCCAGGGACTCCTTAATGTATTTCTCCATAGATTCCCTTTCTGGCTTGGAGATATTGAACAGACAACTGCTGGGCAGAGGGGCTCCAGGAAGCAGGTCAATAGCACAGTCATATGGTCTTTGGTAAGGCAGAGAAAAGGCCTTAGTTTTGCTAAATACCTGAAGTAGGTCTTGGTAGTCAGCAGGAACGGAGGAGAGATCAGGTTGGTCTGCCTCACCAGACTCAGACGGTTGGAAGCCTGGGGCACAGCTGATCGGAGACAACGAGAGTGACAGTTTACAGACCAAGAATCAATATGTCTGTTTGTCCAATTAATAGTGGGGTTATGAAGATGGAGCCACTCAAATCCTAAGATCAAAGTAGAGTTAGCGGTGGGAAAAACGTTGAAGGTGTTGGGATCTGGAGATCTGCCACCTGTCTCCAGCAGAGAGCGCTGTGGGTCTCCCGGGCTGGGAGCCTCCAGCACACCTGAAGATCATCAGCCCATCAGGAGACCTCCTACATAAGCAGCAGCCAGACCTGTCTTCGGCGCCGAAGTGTTGACCAGTTTTGGTTAGCGGAACCTGAGCCTCTGTTAACGTTTAGAATCTCTGTCTGCTCTAGAGAGTAACCAGATTCTAACCAGCCTCTGTCTTCTCTGCTCACAGGAAAGCCTGACTGAAGTCTGTAGCTCTGGAAGAGCTTGCGCTTGGAAACCTGCCTGCCTGCCCAAGGAAGCCAAACCTGAAGACTCTCAGTCTGAATTCCCCAGTTAGTTCTCAAGGGAGGACTAGGAAACCAACTCAAGGTTTGAACCTCCCTAGCCTGAAGCTAGACGCTGCAGCTGCTGCTGAGCTCTCTGCTGAAACCTCAGTCTCTGGACCCAACCGGTTCCCTCTCTCCATCGATCAGTCTGAACCTCATCAAGGTACAAACCAGAATCAAACCCTTGACAAATCATCGCTGCCTGGCTAACCAAACTACTCATCTCTGCAGGTACTCTGAGATTCCAGTCCCGGACCAGTACCAGAACCTGTTCACCCATAACTCTGTGTGCTTCTCTTAATAAACTGTTAAACTTTTACTCCGTTTCCTGTGGTGTTCTGCATGTGGGTTTAAACTCAGAGACCCATCATGACAGAAGGAGATGTATTCCGTATGATTTCCTGAAATGGTCAGCAGAATAGGGCGTATCTGGTGGGTAATCTGGGGCAGGTTTCTACCGTCCAGAGCAAAAATTCAAAGAGGGTTCTGAAGAGGGATAATCTTAATACCCATCTTCTGAATGAAGGAAGAGTCAATTAAATTTTGTTCACAACCAGAGTCAATGAGAGCTGAAAGGGAGAGATACTTATTGTTAATTAGCAGAGTAGCGGGCAAAACAAGACGAGGTGAAGAGGGAGAAATTTTCTGGTCGGCTAGTACTCTCATATCTACTGGTGGACCCTGAGTTTTACCAACAGGGGACACGAAGAGAAAAAATGAACAGCCTCTCCACAATAAAGCCTGCATGCGGTGTTGTTTCTGCTCAGAGCTTAGCCTCATGCTGCCTAACAGCATGGGTTCAGGCGGAGGAGAGATAGTAGGAAGCTCAGTAGGAAGAGTGCGTGGAGGAAAAGGTTTGGAAGGAGAAGCCTTGGTATCTCTTTTCTTAGTTTGAGCTCAGATCCGATTGTCCAAACAGATTGACAGCTTGATTAAATCCTCCAGAGTTTCAGTTTCATCGAGGGTGGCTAGCTCATATTTAATGGAGTCATTAAGAGCGTTAGAGTAAACACACATCAGGGCTGTTTTATCCCAGCCCGAAGCTGCAGCCAGAATGCAGAAGTCAATGGCAAAATTGGATACAGACCTCTGTCCCTGTTTTACTTTAAGAATTTCACAGGAGTTCAGTGTCTTATCCGGATCCTGGTTAAAGGTTTGCTTGAATTCGGTAATGAATTCCTCAAAAGTGCAGTCATGAACGGGGGGATGAGGAAAATCTGACCTAGGCCCAATCAAGAGCTTGATCAGTTAGATGTGAAATCACATAAGAAATCTTATTTTAATCCAAAGGGAACTTTCTTAGGGCATGGTTGAACTGTATGGTACACTGCATGAGAAAACCCCAGCACTTCTTGGGGTTTCCATCGAACCTGGGAGGACTGGGCAGCTGACTCTCTGAAAAAGAGGGAGGAGAAGCTGTTTGGTTAGTTTGAGGCGGGGCTAGCACCCCGGGGTTGGCCCGAAGCCTGGAGAGGAAATTGGACAGCCTCGGTTAAATGAGCCACTCGACTGTTTAGCTCTGAAAGTTGGCTGCTGATCGTGGAGATGGTTGTGATGTTTCTGGATTACAGTTTGTTGAAGGCAAAGTGCTCTCTGAATGGCTCCTGCTGGGTCAACGGTTTGGCCAGAGTATTCTGTCATGATTTTCTTAGGAGATCTGACCCACAAGCAGTAAATCACTCAGAGAACCAGGGTAAAAGTTTCAACAGGTTTATTGATAAGGTCAGCGGGGGTGGATTCAGGAAACTCAGTGAACTGGTGAACCAGAACTGTAAGTGGGAAGGGAAGTATCAGCGGTTAGTTCAGGATCCGTGGGGACTTTGAACGATGACTTGGAGAGACAGAAAAAACAGGACTCACGTTAGTGGAGAAAACCTTTCTTCCAGTCAGTGTGGGTTTTATCCAGAGGTAGAGACTTGTTGGAGTCCGGACAGGTTTAGATTTGGTTGGATCCTGAGGAGCTATAGAGCGGGTTGTCATTTGGAAATCCAGGAGGACTTGACAGAACTTGTGGAGGTTAATCCCCTGCTCAGTGTCACACTGAGCAGGGGATTACGTGTTAGACTGAGCAGGCCAAACATCCAGCTTGCAGGATAGCTTCCTGCCGAAAAGGCAAAGACAAAAACCAGGTTAGGCTCAATGAAACAAAGACTCAGTTAGCCTCAGCTAAACTCAGCTTCGCTAGAGTACCCAAAACTGGCAAACACTCTGGCGCCGAGGTAGTGACAGTCCAACGCTCAAATAGTCCTCAGTGATGAGCCAACCAGCCGCAGGTGTGTGAGAGGACCAACGAGAACAGGGTCGTGGAGGGAGAGAAAAACACAAACACAACAACCCACACAAACTGGTTTCCTAACACCTCAGTCTGTAATTTTTGTATATCCAATTTGTAGACGTTTAAACATTATTTCAGGTCTAATTTTTACTAGTTTACATTTATATTTACCTGTTTCATAGAGCTGCTATCAGTTTCAGCCTTAAAGCTTATAGAGATCTTAAAGCTTGTCCTGGCCTTGCTGGTCACTATAATTGCTAACCATAGCCCAGTCATTTAGGTAGCTAAACACTCTCCCTTTACTCCACCAAGAAGCACTCCATTGTGTTCTTCAGCAGATTTTATTGAGACAACTATATGCTATGACTTACAATAAGGCTTAGATCTTTTATTAGCATATGACGCTGTAATACATCATGTGACCATTAATTGAGGCCAGACCTTGTCTTCCAAAGTAATAAAAACCCAGATCAAATGCAAAGCTGGTTAGGATAGCTGTTTACAGGAACACTGTCTTTCTCTGAATTTTAGATGTTTTATTTATTATTTTTTTTATGTTATTCATTTGTGCATTAGAAATGTTTTTATTTAAATCCCTTTGAATACTGATTGATTTTTTTTTAATTCATGATCTCCAAAGGTGCATTTTTTTGTGCTCGCCAGCATGTTGAATGTGTCCCAGTCTGAGTCTAACATGACATCAGCATTTCTGAACCAGAATCTTTTAAGGATAGCTCTAATATCAACTCTGTCTACAGTACCATCAGTTATTTTTCTCTACATTAATGGGACCATTCTTTTCACTCTGAGGAGTAAACCTGTGTTTCGTGACACATGTCGGTACATTCTTCTGTACAACCTCCTTCTAGCAGACACTTTCCAGTTGGCACAGAGTCAGGTGCAGTTCTTACTGTCTGTTTGCAGAGTGAAACTGGTGTATTCGCTGTGCATTGTTCTTAGTATGCTTGCCAATCTCACAACTGGGATTTCTCCGCTAACACTGGTGGTAATGCCTTTAGAGAGATATGTGGCTGTGTGCTTCCCACTGAGGCACTCCTCTATCGTCACCATCAGAAACACAACCGCAGTAATCATTGTAATCTGGGCTGTCAGCTCAGTAAACAATCTCACTCGTGTTTTCTTATTTTTAGAGTTTTCATCAGAAAAAATGGAGATTTGGCAGATAAAGGATCTTTGTTCTAACATAGCCTTGGTTCTTGGTGCTCTAACTGCTGAATATGACAGAGCCTATACTTGTGCTGTGTTTGTCTCAGCTGGTGTTGCTGCAACTTTCTCCTATGTTGGTGTCATTATAGCAGCCAGATCAGCCTCCACAGATAAAGCTTTAGCTCGTAAGGCCCGTTACACCCTGCTGCTGAATCTGGTTCAACTTGGCCTGAGTCTTTCCTCAACCATTAATAACCCACTCCTCATTGCTCTTTCTAAAGTTTTAACAAGAGTAGCATTTTTATGGATTCAGAATGTATTTTATGTTTGTTTAATAATTTTCCCCAGATGTTTGAGCTCTCTAATCTATGGGCTCAGAGATCAGACCATCAGGCCTGTTCTGCTGTATTATCTATGTTGTCGCCCTAAAATCAAAGCCTAGCAGTTTTTTCCTTTTTCTTTTTTAAGAATGAGTTTAAAGTGTGTAAAATAATCTTAGACAATTGGTTTATAGAGGCCAAATAACAACCAGTACCGTTTACTCACTATATTTTGTGTCAGGACTAATTTAAGTTTCACTTTTTTAGAAGCTTAAACATTTAAGCCAGTTCTACATCTCTGGGATATATATCAACTACCAAATCTTTTACATATATTATTGTCTTTGTATATAGACTAGAATATTTGTGTTTTGTTTTTATTTAAATGTTAACAAATAAAAAATATATCTTGAAAGCTCTGAAGAAAAGATGAGTCTTGGTTTAATACTTCCAAACATTCCTATAAAATGTTTTGAAACCAAATGAATGCGACCTAAGATAAATGAAATAAAATTCAGGGAGAGGATGCAAAGGTTAGGAGGTCCCAATGAAATGTCCCAAAGAATAGTACATAATTTTTTAGGCAGATGGGGTAGCACTTTTGATGCGTATTTTGTTTTTATTATAGCTCATTTGTGTAAAAGGTGTGTTTAACATTCCCTTTTGAAAGCTAAATAAAAATGTTTCTCACATCCCAAATTTGCAGAATTGACTTTGCTTCAACATTTTGGAAATCAGTAATGGGGTTTATAAATAAAACAATGATTAATTGTACAATTGAATGTAGCATTAGTACATATTATCATCACTTGAAGTTATTTGGTATCAGTTTTTTAATCAGGCCTCAGTCTCTAATTTTTGCATATCCAATTTGTAGAAGTTTGAACATTATTTCTGGTCTAATTTTTACAAGTTTACATTAATTTTTACCTGTTTCATAGAGCTGCTATCAGTTTCAGCCTTAAAGCTTATAGAGAACAAGCAGCCAGGTCGGCCTCCACAGATAAAGCTTTAGCTCGTAAGGCTTGTTACACCCTGCTGCTGAATCTGGTTCAACTTGGCCTGAGCCTTTCCTCAACCATTAATAACCCACTCATCATTGCTCTTTCCAAAATTTTAAAAACAAATGCATTTTCATGGGTTAGGAATTTTTCTTATATTATTTTCATAATCTTTCTGAGATGTTTGAGCTCTCTCAACTATGGGCTCAGAGATCAGACCATCAGACCTGTTCTGCTGTATTATCTATGTTGTCGCCCTAAAGTTAAGGTGAGAGGCTAGCAGTTTTTCCTTAATCTATTTTGGAGACAGGTTTACAGTACCCAGAGCTGACGTGGACATTTGGTTTGTTGCAACATTTTCAGTTAACTCGCTGCAGGCTACCATTAATAAATGGACTTTAAAACTGAGGTTAAAATTTAAATACAATAGAAGAAAATAGACATTATATGTTTCTATAAATATTCTATAATTGACTGTATCAAAGGTCTTTTGCTTTGACTGGAAGTTATGTCATGTGTTTTGTTTAAAATCCCTAACCTAAATACCACTTAATCTTTAAAACCTATATCTTCCATGTTAGATATTTAGTTTTAATTTTCACCATTAAAGCACTGAGTAAATTAATATGTTTCTTGAAGATCTCAGTAATATTTTCCCTGATATCATATTTTCAAAAATAGAATGGTGAATAGGGTGCTCCTTGGAGTAAACTGTTTTAGAACTGACCTTAAACTTAATCTTGCACTTTAAAAAAGTAATCTCTGTGAATTATCTTTATTTGTTCAATGTCATGCTGTGCAAATATTAACTCAATTGCTGTCATGTGTTTAATGGTCATTTTGTTTTTACATTTGTTACCTTGTTTTTATGTAAAAGATGTCATGAACACTCTCTCCTGAAAACTAAATAAAAAAATGTAAACTTCTCACCACTTAAGACGAAGTTTACTTTGACAGTGGCAATAGTGACTGTGGATTCTGGGTCATCATCAGGAGCATGACTGGGAAGAGCATCGCGCTTGGTGCTCTTGGAACCTGGGCGATTGGTGATCGTGAGACTGAACTTGGAGAAAAAAAGAGACCAGCGAAGTTGCCGTGGATATGGGCGTTTAGCTGTCTGGATGTAGCTCAGATTCTTGTAGTCTGTCCAAATGATGACAGGGAGCTCATTACCTTCAAGCCAATGGCTCCACTCTTCGTGAGCGAGTTTGATCGCTAAAAGCTCTCAATATCTAATGTTGTAATGTGCTTCATTAGGTGTGAATTTCTTAGAGAAGAAGGCGGAGGGTTGAAATTTGTTATCAGCTAAGGATCTTTAAGTGCATGGCTCCTACGCTGACATCAAAAGCGTCAACTTCCACAATAAATTGGACCAAAGGATCAGGATGAATAAGAACCTGTGCATCAACAAACCATTTTTTCTGCTGTTATAGACTCAACAGGGACACTGTATATGATTGGGATGGTATGAACAGCTGTTTCAGAGACTTTTATAGAGCTCTACACTCATCAACTATAAGCCCTTCAGATAGTGACATGAATCAATTTATAGACCATTTCTATACGATTTTGCAGTTTGCATGTTCTCCCTAAGCATGCGTGGGTTGTGCAATGTGCAAACGTGATGTTGGAGGGAATGAGTCTATTCCACCTGCATTAAGACAAAATGTGAATCTTGGCTCAGAGAATGGGACAATCTCCTAAAAGTTCAGATACCAAGATGTTTTGTTCCTGAAAACCTTGGTAAAGTCAGAAGAGCGGAAATGCATATTTTTTCACATTCGACATCGGCTATGAACAATGTTCATACATCAGCAATGCTCCCTCAAATTTAGCATGTTTCTGGGTGTAATGGAACTTGTTTAACTAAATGTTATTCAATGTTTAGTTCATCTACTGAGGCCACCTAGTGGCAAATGTTATAATTGTGTGTATTTCTAGTTCACAAACGCTATCTTGTGGTCACTTTTCTTACTACAACTTGTTTACCAGAAAGGAAGAAAGCCTGTTCATCCATCTGCTCTGAAAGAAGCAGTTTTTGTTAGGTTTTCTTTAATCTAAGTGCAAAACGGCATCGTCTGTAAGTACTGTTCTAATTTGCCTGTCATATAAATCATAATTCATAACCCGTTGACATGTTTTATGTGAAGATAGACATTTTTACTTGTGTTAGCCCAATGTTAGCTTAGCTGGCATTCATTTTCTGTATCTTTGTGTGTTACAGTTTTACACGATTCTCATTAAATCCTGCTAAAGAACCTAATGCAGTGCTTCTTGGTGGACGAATGGGAAAGTGTTTAGCTACCTGTATAGCTGAGTTACTGCTGAAGGCCACAGTGCTTAGCGAGGCCAGAACACTGGGCATACAGACAAACCCAAGGAGTTCACAGAGGGCCACTATGAGGACTTTGACTTAGACAACTTTTATTGTCATTTTGTATGCACCGAGTGTACACAAAAAGAAATTTTGTTTTGTACAGCTTTCATTACAGTTTTGGAGAAAAAAAAGATGGTACAAAACACAAATTGAGATGTAAGTTCAGAGCATTAAATATATATGGTGCAATTATGCAGGGTTTTGATTTAGTGTTGTCAGTGTGATGCAGAGTCTGTGATATGATTTAGAGTTTTCTCAAAACTTAAGCTGTCTGTGTAATGTTCCTGGCACTGGAGCTGCTAATTGCAATCAGCGCACCTGTTCTACTCCACCTTACCTGCTTAAAGGCTCCGTCCTTCCAGCCTCCAGTGCCAGAACGTCTCTAGCCAAACGGTGTGAACTTCCAGCCTTTTCTGAATGTCCGTCAGCCTGTCTGAACCTCGACCTGTTTTTGTCCCTGTTTTTGAGCCAGCCTGACCCCTTTCTGGATTTTTGTCTGCCTGCCTGAGCCCTGCTCGTCAGCCTCAGTTATCTGGACTGTCAACCCGTGTTTCTGACCGAGCCTGCCTGTGAGTAACTGAGATTGCCTGCCCCTTAAACTGTCTGTACTTTTTTGGATTGTGGAACTGGATCTGGACTTGGAACCTCCCCTGGATTCTCCCTTGGATGCCTCAGCTGGATTAAAGGACCTCCCCCTCGTCAAGACCCGGACCGAACCTGGACTAAGAACCCTGGATTACCCCAGCACGGACTCCGTCCTTTCCTGATACCAGACTGTGCCCAACCGAGTCTTCCCGTGGCCACGAGCTGCCAGTCGCTGAACGTGAACCGCAGTTTCCGGGGGTCCATGCCGCCCTTCTCTTTAATAAAGACTGTTAAAGTTTCACTGACCTGTTTGCGGGTTGTCTTTGGGTCCATCCTAATCCATTACAGTCTGATGGCATTGGGGGAGGAGCACTTTCATTATCTGCTGGACCTGCATCGAATGCTGTGAAGCCTCTTCCCAGAGAGCAGCAGGGAGAACAGTACATGGTGGGGGTGTGAGGGGTCATTGATGATGTTATGGGCTTGGGAAACGCAGTGCTAGGATGAAATGTCTTTAATGGAGAGAAGGGTAGCCCTCATGATCTTGTCTGCTGTTCTCACCACTCTCCTCACCTTCTTCCAGCCTGCAGCCTCCACACCACACACTGAGACAGCTGGTCAGAATGCTATCTATGGTGCTTCTGAAGTACATGCGCTTTTGTGCTCTTTTGACCAGTGAGGACGTTTTTACGGCTCAGGTGAGGTTGTCTGTGATGTGAACCACAGGAATTTGGTGAAAACATCAGAGGTGTTCTGTCCGACCTGGACTGACTGAGGTCTGTTTGTGAGGAAGTCTAACAGCCAATTGCAGAGGGGTGTATTTAGCTCAGCTGTACACTATCAGAGGCTGTGGGATGATGATGTTGGAGGCTGAACTGAAGGCCAAAAACAGCATCCACACATGGGTGTTTTTCTCCTCCAGGTGTGCTAGGCTAAGGTAAAAAACAGAGGAGATGGCGTCTTCAGTGGAGCGGTTTCGTCAGTAGGCGAACTGGGATGAGTCGTATGTTACCGGCAGACTGGAGACGATTTGTTCTTTAACCAGCATTTTGAAGCACTTCATCACGATAGGCGTCAGTACGACATGTCGGTATTCATTGAGTGAGGTAACCTGAAGCTTCTTTGAGAATGGAATGATGATGGCAGACTTAAAACATGCTGGCACTATGGCTTGGTCCAGTGAGGTGTTAAAAATGTCTGTAAGGACACCAGCCAGCTAATCTGCACACTCCTTGTACACCCTCACAACCTCAGGATTTCAAGCTCCCTAACCACTAGGCCACCACTCCCCTATGGTAATGATTTAGGCTGTGTAAGAAGGGCCAAATGCTGACTTGGGGATTTTGGGGAAACACCTCCTGGCTGACTTTGGGATAAAACTCTTGCTTATATCAATTATTTTGTTAAACATGGCTGGAATAAATTCTTTCAATGATTAAACATGTTTGCTTCTTTGTGTACCTTTCTGAGAAACATACCTTCTCGAATTCAGAACGGGTAATTAAATGAGGATCCAACAAAATGGTGCAGTGACGTGGTTCCAATGGAGGTAAAGGAAAGACATAAGGACAATGTGATGCACAGATTCAGTTCAGTCTTTGTAGGAAAAAGCATGCATTTTTATAGGTAAGCAAAAATCTGTTTCTGAAATTTCTTCAAAAGACACATGATTAGATTTAGTAGTTTTGGGGAGATTTATAATATACTGGATAAGACTTGTATTTACATAAAACCAAATTAATTAACTGATTTCTTCAACCAAAAAATCAATCAATCAAGATAAGTATATACAGGAAAACTTACAGCATCAGTGTAAAATAGTTAAGCTAAGAGTTTAATTAGAAAATATAA
>NW_015151786.1:156712-159085 GCF_000732505.1 Cyprinodon variegatus | reverse complement strand
GACCCGGACCGAACCTGGACTAAGAACCCTGGATTACCCCAGCACGGACTCCGTCCTTTCCTGATACCAGACTGTGCCCAACCGAGTCTCCCCGTGGCCACAAGCTGCCAGTCGCTGAACGTGAACCGCAGTTCCCGGGAGTCCATGCCGCCCTTCTCTTTAATAAAAACTGTTAAAGTTTCACTGACCTGTTTGCGGGTTGTCTTTGGGTCCATCCTAATCCATTACAGTCTGATGGCATTGGGGGAGGAGCACTTTCATTATCTGCTGGACCTCCATCGAATGCTGTGAAGCCTCTTCCCAGAGAGCAGCAGGGAGAACAGTACATGGTGGGGGTGTGAGGGGTCATTGATGATGTTATGGGCTCGGGAAACGCAGCGCTAGGATGAAATGTCTTTAATGGAGAGAAGGGTAGCCCTCATGATCTTGTCTGCTGTTTTCACCACTCTCCTCACCTTCTTCCAGCCTGCAGCCTCCACACCACACAGTGAGACAGCTGGTCAGAATGCTATCTATGGTGCTTCTGAAGTACATGCGCTTTTGTGCCCTTTTGACCAATAATGACATGTTTCAAGGGACTTATTATGACACACAACATGACACACCAGCAGGGCTGATTCCCAAACAGCTCCCTAACCACTAATCCTAAACTATCAAGTGTCACTCTGAATAAAGTCACAATTTCTGCTGTGGAAGGTTCCTGGATTGTACATGGGGGGTATAAACGTGTAAACTTCTACTTCAGTAGAAGTTTGCAAACCCTAAGAATCTCTGCAACTGCTTTCTGTATTTAGGCCAGTCAATAACTGTGCTCACACATGAAATTAACACTTCCCAGCCTTAAGAAACAGCTGATTCTGCAGGAGGTGCACCAACACAGATCTGACATGTTTCTTGTGGGATTCCATATCATGAGAGTAGATAATAATGCCATCTCTGCAGCTGGAAACTTGGAGGCCACTGTCTTGGCAGCAGGAGGCTTGAAGGCTGGCTTGGAGGCAGCCGGGACTTTGGAAGCCGGCTTCTCGGCAGGATGAACCTTGGAGGCTGCTGTCTTGGCAGCAGGAACCTTGGAGGCCGCCGTCCCGGCAGCAGGAAATTTGGAGGAGACAGCACAGCTTGGGACCCCCGAAGAGGCCGTGCAGTTTGAGACCATCGAAGAGGCAGCATGGCTTGAGTCCCTCAAAGATTGAGACCCTTGAAGTGTAGCCATTGTCAACTCACAAAGAGGCACCGCAGATGGCAAGGGAAGCTCAAGGAGGGGCCTTGAAGACGAGGAGCACCCATGGAGGGGCCTTGACGATGAGGAGTGCCCTTGAAGACGAGTGGCCTTGAAGACGAACTCTCACAGAGCTCTATTTCAGGGAATAGTTCATCACTGAGCTCAGGGGTCTCTGGATGGCACAGAGCAGGCTCAGGGGTCTCTGGATGGCACAGAGCAGGCTCAGGGGTCTCTGGACGGCACAGAGCGGGCTCAGGGGTTTCTGGGGAGGTTTTACCAAGGGACTCTGACTAAGGAGAGGGAGCACTAGGGGGATCTAACCCTGGAGAGGGAGAGGGGGTCTGACTGGGACTCAGAAGTGGCTGGCTAACAGGGAGCTAAAGGAAACTGTGAAACTAAATGCAGAGGCATGAAATAAAACAAATCTTTTCTTTCTCCATAAAAAAGTCCAGTGAGTCCTCGAAATGAGGAGCTCTTGCAGCTGGAGATGTGGTCTTGGGAACTAGTTTTTATTTTTTCATTTGTTAGGAAAGCTGTTGGCCATGAGAGTGACTGCTTAGACCACACAGAAAACTGACCTGTCTTTCTGGAGAGGTGATGGGGATGTCTAGATCTGTGTTACATGCAGGGTAGCTTTAAAACCTCTGGATCTGATCCACAAGGAAGCCAAGTTTTTCTGTGAAAGAAGTCTTGAACTGGCCCCATTGTGCATTAAGTTGTTTTATCTCCTGTTGCTCCTCCTTTTTGTTGATCTGTCTCTCCCAAGGCATTTAAAACTGAGTCCAAGTCTTCTGGATCGATTTTAGGCTGGATTCTGCTGTCAGGTCGGATGGAGTGTAGGACCCAAATGAAGAGACGAAAGCTAAGGTGGTTTTTTGCTGCTTTAATGAGGGGTGGCAATAGAAAAATAAATCCAGAAATAACTAATTAAGGAAAAACGTGAACAGAACACATAGGTTAGGGAAGGAATTACGATATGAAGCAAATCCAGAAAACAATAACTGCAGAGGAGGAGTATAAATGGCAAACAGAACAAAGAATGGAGTAATCAACTG
The DNA here is from genome assembly GCF_000732505.1 of Cyprinodon variegatus. Taxonomy (NCBI): domain Eukaryota; kingdom Metazoa; phylum Chordata; class Actinopteri; order Cyprinodontiformes; family Cyprinodontidae; genus Cyprinodon; species Cyprinodon variegatus. The sequence continues at coordinate 156,808 of NW_015151786.1, read as the reverse complement.
ATTGGAAGCAGGTGTGGACAGAAGGACCTAGAAGGGAGCCAGGGGAAAGGTGACTGGCACAATCAGCCAATTGAGAGTAAACAAGACATAAATAAT
>NW_015151786.1:154713-156199 GCF_000732505.1 Cyprinodon variegatus | reverse complement strand
GCACAGATTCAGTTCAGTCTTTGTAGGAAAAAGCATGCATTTTTATAGGTAAGCAAAAACCTGTTTCTGAAATTTCTGTGAAAGACACATGATTAGATTTAGTAGTTTTGGGGAGATTTATAATATACTGGATGAGACTTGTATTTACATAAAACCAAATTAATTAACTGATTTCTTCAACCAAAAAATCAATCAATCAAGATAAGTATATACAGGAAAACTTACAGCATCAGTGTAAAATAGTTAAGCTAAGAGTTTAATTAGAAAATATAACATTTTTACTTTGTTATTTTAGAAAAGTTCACATTTCTGGTGAATGTAGAAAACTGCACAAATGGACCTTAACAGTTTCCATGATGGTTGACTTATTTCAAAATATCAGTCATTCTATTGCATGATATGATAAAGGTTAATGGGAAAGTAGAACTGTGTCATATAAAGCACTGCCCCTATTTCTGGCAAAATATGAATCTAAATTTTGTTTGGAGATTAAGACATGCTTCATCTAAAACTCTGATATAGCTCAATAGAAAAACACGTCATTTACGTTTGCTTTCAATTGATAATGACATGTTTCAAGGCACTTATTATGACACACAACATGAACATGACACACCAGCAGGGCTGATTCCCAAACCGCTCCCTAACCACTAATCCTAAACTATCAAGTGTCACTCGGAATAAAGTCACAATTTCTGCTGTGGAAGGTTCCTGAATTGTACATGGGGGGTATAAACGTGTAAACTTCTACTTCAGGAGAAGTTTGCAAACCCTAAGGATCTCTGCAACTGCTTTCTGTATTTAGGCCAGTCAATAACTGTGCTCACACATGAAATTAACACTTCACAGCCTTAAGAAACAGCTGATTCTGCAGGAGGTGCACCAACACAGATCTGACATGTTTCTTGTGGGACTCCATATCATGAGAGTAGATAATAATGCCATCTCTGCAGCTGGAAACTTGGAGGCCACTGTCTTGGCAGCAGGAAGCTTGAAGGCTGGCTTCTCGGCAGGATGAACCTTGGAGGCTGCTGTCTCAGCAGCAGGAAATCTGGAGGCCGCTGTCTCGGCAGCAGGAAATTTGAAGGAGACAGCACAGCTTGGGACCCCCGAAGAGGCCGTGCAGTTTGAGACCATCGAAGAGGCAACATGGCTTGAGACCCTCAAAGAGATGGTCCAGTTTGAGACCCTTGAAGTGGAGCCGTTGTCAACTCACAAAGAGGCACCACAGATGGCAAGGGAAGCTCAAGGAGGGGGCTTGAAGACGAGAAGCGCGAACAGAGGGGCCTTGAAGACAAGGAGCACCCACGGAGGGGCCTTGACGATGAGGAGTGCCCTCGGAGTGGCCTTGAAGAAGAACTCTCACAGAGCTCTATTTCAGGGAATAGTTCATTATTGAGCTCAGGAGTCTCTAGATTGCACAGAGCAGGCTCAGGGGTCTCTGGACGGCACAGAGCAGGCACAGGGGTCTCTGGACGGCACAGAG
>NW_015151786.1:153190-154660 GCF_000732505.1 Cyprinodon variegatus | reverse complement strand
AGAACAAAGAATGGAGTAATCAACTGATTGGAAGCAGGTGTGGACAGAAGGACCTAGAAGGGAGCCAGGGGAAAGGAGACTGGCACAATCAGCCAATAGAGAGTAAACAAGAAATAAATTATTACTCAAATACAACGAGAAAAACATCTAGAATAATCAAATGTAAGTAGGAAAGCACTTAAAGGGGAATTAAACTAATGACTAAAAAACACAGAATGACCAATGGCAAATTAGAGGATAGGGGAAGGGACTTGAGATAACTACGATGCCATGGAAAACATAACCTAAAGAAACCTGTAAACAATGAAATGCAAACTGAAACCACAGCAAAGACTACAGAATGCTGAATAGGAGATAACTAAAAAAAACATCAAAAAGGAATAGTTAAACTAAGAAGTAATTCAAATGTAGTAGATCATGGTATCCAGGTTTTTATGTCCTTCAGGCATTCTTGGCAGTGTATTGGATAAACAATGTGCCAACCGGGAAACTCTAACCTGTAATCTCTTGAGTGACTCAGTTATGGGAGATTGGCATGTGGAGAGAGGTTTAGTTTTAGTTTTTCCCACCTGTCCTAAAAAAGGGGACCAAATTCACACACTGAAGCTCTGTTGTGGTTATACAACAGGGATTCGATAATTAATTAGTGAATGACGTTGTAATATGTCAACTGAATATTTACTGAGGCAGGACCTTGTCATCCAAAGTAATAAAAACCCAGATTTACCTGCAGAGCTTCACAATAAGTGTAGCTGTGTGCAGGAGCTTTGTCTTTGTCTGATTTTTAAATTGTTCTTTTATTGTCATTCATTTCTGTTTAAGAAATGTTTTTATCTAAATCTCTTTAAATACTGATTGATTTATTTGTATTCATGATCTCAAAAGGGGAATTTTTTTTTTTGCATTTTTGGAGCTCTTCAGCATGTTGAATGTGTCCCAGTCTGAGTCTAATATGACATCAGCAATTCAGAAACAGAATCTTTTAAGGATAGCTCTAATATCAACTCTGTCTACAGTACCATCAGTTATTTTTCTCTACATTAATGGGACCATTCTTTTCACTTTGAGGAGTAAACCTGTGTTTCGTGACACATGTCGGTATGTTCTTCTGTACAACCTCCTTCTAGCAGACACTGTCCAGTTGGCTCAGAGTCAGGTGCAGTTCTTACTGTCTGTTTGCAGAGTGAAACTGGTGTATTCGCTGTGCATTGTTCTTAGTATGCTTGCCAATCTCACAACTGGGATTTCTCCGCTAACACTGGTGGTAATGCCTTTAGAGAGATATGTGGCTGTGTGCTTCCCACTGAGGCACTCCTCTATCATCACCATCAGAAACACAACCGCTGTAATCATCGCAATCTGGGCTGTCAGCTCAATAAACAATCTTGCTCGTGTTTTATTATTTTTAGAGTTTACATTTAAAAAAATGGAGCTTTGGCACATAAAAGATCTTTGTTCTAATATAGCCTT